>NC_049169.1:11868940-12023940 GCF_009769625.2 Cygnus olor | reverse complement strand
TTTGAGCTCATAAGCCCAGACGTTTCTGATTAGGGTTTTCAGCAGCTTATAAAACCAAATGGGATTTGATAGAAGCTAGCTATAAAGGGAGTTTTGCAAAACTTCTTAGAAAGATTTGAATCCTTAATTTGTGTGTATTCCCAGCTGAAGTTTCATTGTGTAGGGAAATGAACATGGGGAGCTCTTGCATAACCAGCAAACTCCAATTCTGATTTCAGAGGAACATAATAAAGTGAAAATAAATTACATGGTAATAATTGTTTTGGACTGCAGGGCTAGTGCAACTTCCAGGGAGAAAAACAAAAGCTCTGATTCACCATGGTATTACTCCATTTTTATACTGATTTATCTCTATTGCATTCAAGGAACAACACTGGCAAAAAAATTAGAATAAGGGCAAAGATGACTCAGGTCATCATGGCAGAGGTTTATTTCTTATTATATCAAAACACATACAAGAAACCTTTAAAAAATAAGTGCACCTCATTCACTTGACATTTTCCAGTGATAAAGTCACCATCCATCTGAACATATTTTTTCTTATTATATGGTAGATTGTTCAATTACATCCATCAGCGCAATATCTGGAGAAGTAAGGCAGGAAAATATTACTTCTCCTATATGGACTGAGGCAGAGAAATACTTAGAGACTTTTTTAAATTCAGGTGGGAAGAGTAAGGCAGAGATGGGAATGGAAACCACATTTACCCCATCTAGTGCCTTAACACAAGGTTTGCCTGGTTTCTTAAAGACGACCTTCCCCAGTTCTTATGGGATGAATGGACCAATGCTTCTCCCTGTTCATCCAAAAACATTGCAGATATTCATACATTTTAATGTATACACTCTGCATGAGCCATATGCTAACTCTACAGTGCCCACGGTGAAGAATTACCCATGTTAGGAAGTCTAACCTTAATTTCAGTGATTCTTATTTTGTGTCTATGCTATAAGGAACAGTCAGAACAGATGAATAAAGATGAAAGAGATTGAAAAAACATGTCAGTTTGCTTGACTTTTGCATTGGCCAGGGTTTTCTCTGCCATTATCCCTCTTGTCCTGCTAGTCAAACTCAGCCACTGCTCAGGGACCAGGTCAGAGTAGGATTCTCCACTCCAGAAGCTGCACTGCTTGAAACTGCATTTCATAAGTATCTAAGACCATTAATTTTTGTAATCATGTCAGTATTCATTGAATGTTTATCTCAGACAAGTTTTTTATTACTGTGTCAATGTTCCAGTCTCCACATGGCTTATTTGCTTTCCCAAATAGATTTTCAGCCCCATCTAGCTCTGCGTGCCCGCTATATCTTTTCCAGGACCAATTCCTAACTGCCAGTCAGCTATAGGTTTTGCCAACCCAATAAAACAAATTCAGCTCTCCTAGCCTGAGACAGACCTCTCAATTATTTCCATCCTTTTCTCTGCTGGGTTCAGGGGACATCAACCAAGGAAAGTATCCCAGTATGCCAGCAGAATACCCAGCAAACTGCTTACTCAGCTCTGGGAAACCACATCCAGAACAAGCCCTGACAGGACTCTCAAAAGGACAATATTTTAGAGGAAATACAGTGTGAAATGTCAGATGAGGAAAGAAATATAAAAACTGATCACTGGGAGAAACGATTAGGTCTCTGTCTCTCTCATGGGCTATCTTTCCAATTAAAGCCTGTTGTTATCCTGTCATTTTGCCTTCTTTTTATAGAGTCTAATTTTGGTATTGGGGATTAAGCCAGTGCTGGTTTGGAAAGGCTCAGATTTTCAATCTGCTCACCCAACACTAATATTTATTTGCTCTTCTGAGAGATAATATTGAAAACAGATATAACTATTTTCAGACCTGTATGCAGAAGTTGTCCCCAAAACTGCTATATTATCAGACTCCAGAACATTCTTTACTGTGCCTGTTTCTATCTGGAACATCACTTTGTGGTTACAGGCTATCATGTACTGGGAATACATTCACTTTGGCCATTATTCCCATGAAGATGAATACAATAGCCCTAATTAAAAATAAATAAATAAATAAATAAAGTCTAAATTTGCTTAGCTTCCCAGAGTCCTGTTTGTTTTGTACCTAATCTGGTCCAGCTGCACCATTGACAAAACCTGTATGTGATGCTGAGTGTTTTCTCAAATTATATATATATATATATATATATAAATAAATAAATAAATAAAAAGTCCCAGGAGAAAGCTAGGGGTGGAAGCTGCAGGGAAACTGTCCCCAGGAAGACCAGTGGAAGGTTTGCCTTTGTGCTAGGGAACCTGGGAGACCCCAGCAACTTCTCTGTAGCAAAATCATGTTTCATTCTCTTGGAAGCAGAGTTAACGAGAGAATTGGTTTCACTGAAAAACTGCGGTGTCTGGGGAGCCGTTCATTTGGCATAAAGTTTTTGCTGATTTGCTACTTCATTTGATTCAAACCAAAATCAGATTTCTGGAAAAATAAGTCTGTGAACTGGAAACTTGTTTTGCATCCAGATTTACTCTGTTGTTGTTGTTTGGTTTGGATTGTTTGTTTGTACTTTAGTTTTTTTAGGTCCTTAAGTGGTATTAAAATTAGTCAGTAGTCTGGGTAACCAAAGATGAAAGTGTAACTAACTAAACAGTAATACTGAAATGTATAGCTATAGTTTACAAGAAAAGCCTGTACTACAATTTACAAATATGAAGCTCATCAAAAATCTGGATATCAAAAATAATAACGTGGCAGATTTCTGAGTCTCTTTCTGGGCCTGTACATTTCAAACTTTCCAAAAACCTTGTAAGGAGTAGGACATTTCCATTTAAAAAAAAAAAAAAGTAACAATTTCTGAGGATTTCGGAAAAATGCCAAGTATTGTGAAATTTTGATAAAACCATTGGTGTTAGCACCATCGAGAGCAAGAATAGCTCTCTGCAAACATTGCTGCTCTGACAAAGCCAATGTGATATATCTCAAGGAATAGCGTCCTTTCTTTTACTATGCTCACATGCTGTACTGACGCTTCCAACATTCCTTAATGTGCACTGCGTACTCTGTTTTTACACAGTACTTGTTTTGTACCTCACTGTTTTCAGCTCTGCAAAGTAAAATTATCCACATGCAAAGCCAAATTAAATAACATGGCATAAACAACTGCAATATAATGTCACACTTGTAAGTAGAAATTGCATTAATACTTTATAAACTGACATGCATGATTTAATAATAAGCAAATAATGACAGGGTATTGTGTGTTTCTCAGATATGAGTGATCAGATGGAGAAAGTAATACTGAACCACTGCTGAAGACATACCACATCCAACCTAGGTTTTGCCATTTGTATTTACAATGCAAATGTTAGATGCATCAGGAAATGTGGCACATAATCCAAGAGCACGTCTGGTCCTGGCTTTGCAAGAACTTTTAATAGTACAAATCTGGAGCCTATCCATTGATGAGTTACCTCGTTTTGATGTGGTGCCTACATGTAGTTAGGCCCTTGTCCCAGAGTAATGCACCCTTGCCCAGGACACAGTATAGTTACTATGGTATAGTTCTTCAAGACTTTTCTGTTGTCTTCCCTGGCCTTGTCACTAAAGGGTAAACTGACAAATTTAATTATTCTGGAAGATCAAATGTGGCTTAATTAATCTTGAAGCAATTTAACATTACAAACATTATTCCAGAAGCATAAGGCCTGGAATTGGATATTAGTATAGAGATGTTATGCTGGTTGTCAAGAGCAGCTTATTTCATAGTAGTGGCTATGGCAGTCAGCAACCCTGGTCAGGAAAGACTCATCTATGAGCAACCATTACCTGAACTTTCTGAGTGAGTCAGACAGCAGCCAGTCCTTCAATGACTGCCCCACTCTGATGGTCCCTTATGAAATTGTTTACTTGGGAAACTCTTGCTGCTTCTTATTTCTTTATGAAAGTTTTTTTGGGAAGAAGAATCTAACTCTCATTTAAATCACCTTGTTTGGCTCTTCAGACAATGTTTTATTGTTTTTATGTATCTATAGTTGGAACCTCCTATTTCTTCTCAATGCAGCTCAGGAAGCAGTATATTGTAAAGTCAGTAATGAGTCATTTCCTAGGCAAAATAAGTCAGGCTTAGTTACATGGATCCTAGAATTCTATACCTTTTTGTTTAACTAGATAGATGAACGTGAAACATATTGTATGTTGCAGAACTTTCTATAAATCTATTAATGCGATGGTCTACTTACATTTCCCACATTCTAAAAATAAACTCCTTCAGGGCTGAACTTGGCACAAATACCTAAATAAGAATCTTTATGGAAGCAACCTAACCTTTTAACAATACAGACTCATGCCAAAAACTCAGCTGAAATCAATGGGAACAATTCAGCCTGCTGACATCTGTGGAGGTATGTAGAACTATCTCAGGGATACAAGATGAATTCTAATTCTAATCAAGCACATAGGATTGTTTTACTACACTGTTGGTAAAAGAAGTGCAGGTGTTTTAAAATGTAACACTAAGAGGTGAACTTCAGTTTAATAAATGCAAAAAATATACATATTTTATATCTGAAGGTTTGTTTCATTACTTAGCCATTTTGGTGTTTGACTTGATGCTAAAGACTATAATAGTGTGTACAATGAAGGGAATAAAATCCTTGTGTTTCTTTTGAAAATTTATCATACTTTCAAGTGTTTTAGACATCCTTTCCAAAAAGAATTACTTGTGAAATTCATCCCTTGAAAATGACAGCACAGTTGAGCATTTCTTTGCTGAAGTGTTAATATTCTTTAGCAACCAGGCAACTGGCATGTCTTGGATCTCTCCAAGTGGGAATTTGTTTACTTTTTAAGCAAGTAATGTAGTCATTAACAACAAACTTGGATATGCAATCAGCAAGAACTTGTGTCGTCTGCTGTCTTGTTAATGCACATTATTATTCACAGCCTCTTGCAGATCTAAAATATTGCTAGCTTCTGAAAACTAAAGAGGAAAAATGTTGATGCACAGACTAAGAAATTAACATTGAAGTCTGAGGACCTAAGATTCTGCATTGTCTTGTATTCTGTGTCAGGGTCATCCTGTACAGTGGTGTAGAATACTAACGTTGAGATTCACCAACATTTCACAAGTACTCTGAATTTACCTGTTCAAAACCTTTATGATAATTCCTAGTGCAAGTGAGAATCAGATCCTTGACACTTCTGTTGTAGAACCAAAGAACAGGTTAGACATCCAGTAAGAGACCAGAGTTTCTTTACAACTAAAGATAGAATTTAACTAATTAGCTACTTTGAAATAATAGATATTTAATAATAGATGGTTTAAAATATCTTGATAAAACCTGACCCTGCACAGATGAATAGCATGCATGTGTTTTGCTAGACAAGTCTTCTTTCAGCTAGAGGATGAAAATAAATTTTTATTTGCTGCTTTCATAGCTAAGTGATTTGTCTATTAGACTAATAAATAAACAGGAATGAGGAGAAATATAGACAAATATTGGCAGATTTTTTGTATTTTCCCTTTTTCTTTTGAAGAGGACAGTCTGCTATTGTTTGTTGATCTAGTATGAGAAGATTGGTATGCTCAAGTTTCTCAGGGAGTAAAACAAAGTTCTTATTTCTCAGTCAGAGTGTAACACGCTAGAAGTCAGGCGCTGAGGTGCTCCATAAACTGGTGACAGTTCAAGAAAGAGCCAGAACAAACTAGCAGATGGAGAAACGTCAGGTACAATATCAAGGAAAACCTGCAGTATACATCCTTCCTGGCGTAAGAAGCTTTTCTGTTGCTTTCAAATTTACATTGTTTTGCTTGAAATACCTACCTTTTGCCTTTGTCATGCCAAGGTGCCTATGGCTTTCGCTGGTTTCACTTTAGCTCCTCTTCCCTCCTCATAGGGCAGAGTGACCTATCAATATCAAAAGTGCTTGTAGGTCACCTGATTTTTATTGTGGCTCATTGCATGTGGCTGCAAATCTTTTGCACAAGACACAGCATGTTAGAAGTCATCTAATTAACTTCAGCAACTTAAAATTAGCCATTTGTTCTAAACCAGCTGTAAAATGTAGCAGGTTCCTTAATGGGCTAATTCATTCCTCTTTGAGACAAATAACGGAGGATGGGATGTTACTCTCTCCACCTACAAAGTGAATTTAGAAGTCAAGCTT
Organism: Cygnus olor; assembly: GCF_009769625.2. Classification (NCBI taxonomy): domain Eukaryota; kingdom Metazoa; phylum Chordata; class Aves; order Anseriformes; family Anatidae; genus Cygnus; species Cygnus olor. The sequence continues at coordinate 12,017,814 of NC_049169.1, read as the reverse complement.
AGGCTGGTTATCTAACTTTAGATGGCTAAACATAACATAAGCATATTCTCTATTTGAGAATTTGAGCCCTTAAAGGCAGTATTTCTAATGGCTCAAGAATCACTTCTCTTCAAACTCAAGAGAAAGAGATACTTCAGGGTTATCCATTCTTCCTAGATGCTTTTATTTTTCTCTGCAGCTAGTTCTAACTTAGGGTTTTCACTATACCCTGACACAAAGCTCCAAGTCTGCAAATTAGATTTTGGATTCTTTATAGATTTATTCAAAGCAGTGGATTTACATGGCTTGTTACTCTGGCTTTCAGGTGGTTCCCATGATTTCTCTGAAAAAAAAATTTTACCAAATTTTAGCTGATTCTTTTGCTATCTAGGTATGAGCAAGTTCTAATGATCCTAAATCCAATAAAAGTGGAAGCACCTGTAAACAAAACAAAAAAGAAAAACAAAACTAAACAAACAAACAAATATTTTCTTCATTATCCCAGGTATCTGTAGTGTTTGATACTTAGAAAATATAACTGACAATGGGAAATGAAATCACTTGTCATTTTATAGTTTCAAAAATCTTTTGGTACTGTTGTGAGCTATTTTCAATTTATTAAGAGGCTGAAGTTACGTATTTCTCCATATACAATTGATAAGGACTGCAATAGTGGATTTTCTTCCCCTTTTCTTTCCCAACTATGTGTATTCCTCTTCTTCCATAGCAAACTAGCTGACCATGAAAATTTGCAGCCAAGTAGAAAAGGAAGAAATTACTGCCCTCTGCTATGGGAAGGGCAAATATACCTGAAAGTTAGTTGATCAGCATGCATGTCTGTCAATCAGAGTGTCCCAAACTCAGAAGCAGAAAATGGATGTGCTTCCACCTCCTCTGGTAAGTCACTATGGATGCTGAGTGGGAAATTGGAATACAATCTACTTATTCAGAGAAAAAGGGGACTAGGAGGTACTTATCTGCAAGAACTAGCCTTCTACTGCTCATATTTCTTTCTTGTTCATGAAAACGATGACTAAGAAACTAAGCAGACAGAACTAATGGAACTATTGGTTCATATGTACTTGAAATTTTGATAGTGAGTTTACATGAACACATGATATCATACATCTGAGAAGAAGGAATCAGAGGTGAAAATAGGTATTACACACTTAAAGGCAATACATCATATAAAGAAGAAAAGGGAGAAGATAATTTTTATTTTAAAAGTCTCTCTTCTGTTTACTCTAACCCTTCTGAAGTGAATCAGAACATAGTTAAATTGCTGTAGCAGCACAATATAAATAAATGGAGATGTTGCTCTACAGAGCAAAAAAAAATAGTTCAAAAAATAAAAAGTTCAGCTACAGAGACAAACAATACTGGCTTGCCTCTGCCATGCTTGAGTTTTAGAGCAAGAAGGGTTACGAGATTTGAAACCTCATGTTTGACTGCTTGGCCTTTTTGTATCAAAATATTCTCATCACTGAGAGCTGGGACACCTTATTTGCCCCAGCTTAAAACATGGGACAGCTTTTGTATTTCTGGTGAAGATAGGAGTATAGATAGATATTCAATGTTAAGGTAAAATGGTATTCACAGTCATATATGCAGTTCCCATTCTGGACAAGAGTTGGATTAGCTAAAATATTTCACCTTCTACACTGTAGACATAGGCATTGATGGGAAACTCTCAGGAGTTTGATAGGTACTCATAGGAGTACCTATGGTCCTCAAGTTATCACAGGGTCTCTATCATGGATGAAATGCTTAAGACACTGTGCTCTGTTGTGCTTTCATATCTTCCACTTAGAACAAAGCTTAGAAGAAATTTCTCAAGGTCAGTCGCTTTTTTCTTTAAGACAGTATTTGCTCAAGTGGCTGCAGACTAAGAGGGTGAAAGTATCTTTAGAGGTTTCTTTCTGAAGAGTTAGTCTCATAACTAGAATACAGACTTGAGAAAGAAATTGAAGAGACTTTTTGAACAAAAATCTAGCATCTGTGATCTTAACATTTATAAAGACTATATGGATACTCAGTAAACACTATTTTTTCACTGTCCTAAATTTGAATGTTCTCTTCTACCAATGGAAAATACTGTTGTATACCCTCTCTTCAAGTGCCGTAGTTTAGAGGAAGACTAAAATTTCAGTATTTTTTTACAGAAGTCATATTACAAAACACGTTATTCTATCAGTTCTGTATGTTAGTGCTTATAAGGATGAAAGTATCCATGGAAAAAAAAAATAAATAAATAAAAGTGCAAGAGAAATTGGGCTTCATTGAAAACATAATTTCCATAGCAATCATGCTCTGACAAGAACTATAAAGATAAATATCAGATACTCCCTTTTTTTACTCTATTATTTATTTTTTTTATTTTGTTAAATGAACCCCAGAGGAAGCGAAGGAAAGGAATAGAGACTTGAAGACCGAAATATAAATTATTATTTTTAATCTATGTATATATATCCTGAACAATGAATATTTTCATGGAATGACCAGTAGACCTGCAAAACAGTCTTCCAAATGTTTATCTGTCAAACTGATTCTGTCACAGAATCTGTCACAAGTCTGGAACACTTACATGATTTGTTTTCTTTTTGTCTTTGTCCATTATGAATCACAGATATTATAGATGAACAAAATGAATTAAAATAATCTGCTTCATCTCAAGTAACATCAAGATCATTTTCTGCTGTATTTTCTTTCATATTTTTTTCCAGTGTGCTTATGTTTATCCCTGGTGATGGTGATTCTATTATTTCCCTGGTGACGGGGATTCTATTATTTCCCTTTAAAGACTGTTCCACAGACCAATAGGCCTTATCATTATTAAGACGTTTTTTTCCTCATATTCAGCGTAAATTATTTTGTTTGTGTCATCTTGTTATTACCTTGTGACATGTCTCCCTCCTTGATATCTATGCACTTCAACTGTTTTTAGATAGTTATCACGTCTCCTCTTCTTGGTTTTCTCTTAGCATACATGAATGGGATATAAAGTGTCTCAGCTCAGCTTGAACCAGAAGAACTCTGGTACTTGTAGTGGGAGGTAATTTAACACTTTAAAGTAATTAATGTGATATTATTAGTGCTTTTAGCCAATGTAGCTACAGTATTACAGCATTTACTTAAGCAATATTTCATCTTTTTCCTGCACAGTGCTTTCTCCTGAAAAGAATACCTTCATTCAAAAGATTTCCTTTGAAGATTTATACACTTATATACATTTTAGACAATATTTAAAATGTTTTTTTTTTTCTAATTGATCTTAATGATAAATCTTCCAGCATTTATGCAATGTTCATTTTGAACATCTTTGTGCAATTAATTTATCTTAATATATTAAGCCTCAGAACATTTTTTCTCTGTGAGAATTTAAAAATCATCATGTTAGAAGATTCCCCTGCTAAGAGAAATGTTGAGATGACATTCAAGACAGAATCTGCCCCTCATCCAGCCTTCCACTGGGTGGGACCTGCAGGCTCAGTGAGAAGGGCCCCTCCAACAATGCAGAATGCATGTGCAAATTACCACTTTGCCCTTGCAAGCATTGTAGATGTAAGTTTCAGTCACGTGGAAGGGAAATTTTGAGAACACACTTGGGTTTGGCTGGCAGAGACTACTGTCCAGATAAAGTCTACTGTGCTTAGATGCTTCTGTAAATTACACTAAGTAGGTAGTTTGCAACTCAAGATGTTCAAATACCACTGTAAATCCACCCTTTTGTTCAGCAGTTCCCTTCGGGTACTGCAGAAAAATAGCTTACTGTCAGTGGCCACTATTGGAAGATGGCCTATGGAAATGATAAATGCTAGCTGGTGTCAGGACTGCCTCACAGCATCAAAATGTTATTGCTTCAAAACTGGGTAAGCAGTTCCCACTGTGAGAAACCTCCATAGGCGTGTTACAATTTCTAAATCGTATTCCTACTGCAATCTGCTCTGTACAGTGGAGAACTAATTAACTTGCTATTATTAACAATTATTATTATTATGGAGAGTAATGTTAAACAAGAATCTGTTTGCTTTGTTGTCAGAAGGGTTGTACCCCTGGCATTTTTAATTCAGAGCCTTTTCATCTTGTTATTTGCCTTTCGTTTCCTGCTCCCAGTACAACATGCCAAGTTCAGTGTTTCTAAAGCCCTCAGAGCCCTCTGACAATATTGAAAGTCCTTTGGCCTGTTGTTTTGCCCTGCAGTCCTGACAACATAGGTGTACATTACTCCATGAGTTATTGCCAGGAATATGTTACTGTTCAATTTTAGTATAAAACACAATATTAAATCATCTTCTAAATAATTCTAAAGAATAGCTGTTATTCACAGGCTCAGGTTAAGTACTTTGTGAGTTATATTCATGCCAGATGGGATACAAAAAACTGTTGGGTGATGGTACTTTATTAGTAGAAGAGAAAATATACAACGTATGTAAATAGGATTGGTATCTGAAGGCACTATAAAGCTTCACAGAATGTATGTGGGTGGGGTGGTTGATCAGGGATACAATAATGTAAAGTGAAAGATAGTCAAAGAAACTTTCTTAATGATAACAGCAGAAAGAACAGACAAATTTAGCTGTGTACACTCTGACACTACAAGAACAGGAAAGAGGAGAGAAAAACTGTCCAGAAAATGAAATATGTGTGGATTACACGTGTTCTAGTTTCACCTGGGGTTAGTACTGTTACTTGTGATGGACTACCTGGGGCTGAATGTGTAGGTTAGACATCAGTTCCAGGAGTTTGTTCTCCATTTCATCTGATTATATTAGCATCCATTTCTGGTATGAATTCATGCCCCACATTCTCCACCTCAGCTCAGCTGGAGCACAAGGAAGTGGATGTTTCTGGGGCATATGGAGCAAGTTATTGTTTTCCTTCAGGCTTCAACACTGCACTAGTAATGGCCTATGTGTGGGCATTTCCTCCCATACTCTCTCATTCCTGTTTTCCAAAGTCTGTTTGTACTAGCACGATCTTGTATGTATAGGTCTGCTGGTTACCACTAACATACGGTCAGTCCTTGCCAATTCCAGTGCGTCTGGAATAGACAGGAGAAAGATTTTTGATAGCATTGCAGGGTGCCTGGCTTCTTAATTTCAGGTTATTCCTTACCTCAGAAACAGTTCAAGTTTAGAAATGTTAATATGGTCATTTTGGTTACTTCATAGATTGAATTGGTAAGAGCTCTGTCTATTAAACTTTAACTCTTGTTCCTTTAAGGAGCCATTAGGAAACAAATCTTAAAATTTTGCGGCAATACTAACATGAAGATTGAAGCAAAAGGCTTGTGAATGAAAACAAAAGAAAGAATCCCATCTGCTTTCCTGGGAATAGTCACTGCTTTGATTATATAATATTGTATGTCAGGCTTGCTTGTCTTTTAACCCACAAGGTGGATGCAACAGAAATATGGCATGCAGAAAAATGTGCCAAAGGAGCAAATACAAGTAGTGTTACAATACTACCAAATCCCTCTTGAGGAGGTGGGCGCTATTTCATTGTCCCCATGCAAACTGAATTCAGCTGAGGGTGTGAGACTACACATCCAAAGCAGTTGCAGCCAACTACACGCCTTACTCGGGAGCCTGCATAAGAAGTACAGTTGCTGAAGAGTCAAAAGGGCAATTCAGACAAATAATCTGGGAGGATGAGGTTGCAAAATGATCATTTCTAACACGGACAAATGTCAGTGCCTCTTTACAGCCTGAGAAGATCTGTAGGCTTTTTCTGGGGGGATGGGAGGTGGTGGGGGTGGTGGGTGATGGGGATGGTGGTGAAGAGTGCTGGATGACACCTCGAAGAATAGATGATGTACTCAGGGAGTCTGTAGAGTCCAGTGAATAGGGGCAAGATGTCATGAGTTCAAGGACAGAATGCATATTCTTGGGATATTTAGGAAGTGATTTACCTGTAGCCAAGATTTGAACCAAATAAGCAAAAAAGAAATCTGATAGCATGAAAACATGAACACTTCTCTGGTGATTAACTAGCATTTATCCCGTTCTCTTTTTGAGTCACTATATTCATCTCCTCACTGGTGCTGAACAGGAAAAAATTTTGTTTTCCTTTTAACTACTCTACCTGTAAGTACTGAGAACCAGGGAGTGACTCTATCATTTGCATGAAAAAAAGCCAGATCAGGGAGAACTGTGGCATGATGGAAGGTCACAAAAGGTGAAACTCGGCTTGGGGCCGTCTTCAGAAATACAACACAACATTCACGAGATGCTAGTCTTGTGAAGTGTCTTCTCCAGCAGAAAAGGGCTCCCAGCTTTTCTTTAGCTTTTTCCTGCATGGCACTACAACAGTGTGTGTGCCAAAGACAAGACCACACTCTCATTGCTGGCAGAAAGGAAAACACAAATGGAGTCAGTGTACTTACTGAGTTCACCCAAATTAATTCTGATATATTTTGGTATGAGATCAAACCCAGGTGTCAAACGTCTGACAGAATTAAAATGTTTCCAGTTAGCTCAGCTGCATTTTGGAACACTAACTCTGAGATGTAACGATGACATAATGATACCATTCTTAACAGTTTCATTTTGGATTGTTTTAAAGAGGGAAAGAGTTGGGTGGACTTACAAGCATCGGGTGAGTACCAGATGTGGCTAGAATAAAGATAACTGCCTGCTAAAGTAATAATGCTTGAAGTTCCATTTAAAAGTATTTCAAGAAATATCTGCCCAAAGGGGTGAAAAGATTCCTTTTGCAGTTATAAATTTCTTATTCTTACTTCCCTGGAGTATCATAGGAATGATGAAGAACATAATATAGCAATTAGATTCTGCAGCTAAATTCCTCAGCAGAGACGTGTTTGCAGCAGGCAAAAAAAAAAAAAAAAAAAGTTTTTCTACAGCTGAAAAAAAAAAATGTACTGACAAAACCTTGTATAAAATGTGGATGATCCCTGTAATATTTTATACAAAAAATAGTGGAAGACATCCATATAAAGCCCATCAGAATCACCTGCCAATTTCTGCTACCTGGAACATCCTTCAGTATTTCACCTCAGCTCAGTGGATCTTGACCTGTCTTTGTCTAAAGAGGCACCACTTCAGGGTAATATATTTTAAAAGCTTTTTAAAAATTATTGCCAATTGTTTGTCATGTTATGCAGGTAGCAAGAAGAATTACATTTAATTATGTAAATCAAGAGTTGCAATTTGGTTAAGGGAAGCGTCTGACACAGCTACTGCTTTGAGAGTCTTACTTAATTGTTGTGTCAATTTTACTTGTTTGTTGAGGCAGCCAAATTTATCCCACTAAGACATACCATATCTGTTTTCAATTGCCAATTTCATAGTTGTATCTTGAGGGGAAAAAAAAAAAACAAAACACTTTTTAAAACACGAACTGCATTGTGTACGTGAGTTGATTAATTCAGATGGAAGGTGTTATGGAAACTTAAGAAAAAATGAGCTCTGACTGACAAAACTTAATAAGATTACTGCTTCAGCATCCTAGTATTCTTCATTTCTTTCTGATTTCTATTTCCTTTTAGAAGATGACCAGAAGAAAAAATGAAAAATATCAAAGGCAAGTAAACCCAGATTTGTCACAATGGATTATTTTGCTTTTATTTGAGACTTTTTAAATTATATATTTAATAATACACAGTTATGGCTTTTCTTTCACCTGACCATTTCATTTCAAGGTTATAGTGTAACATTTTCTGAATATCATGAAATAATGTTCAAGACTGTGAAATAAAGTCTTCTCCTTCATTTTGAAATAGCTCGTTTGTGAATATTGTTAAAAGGAATTAGTTAAGATATAGTAAAAATGTTTCTGGGTGTCTGGTTATCTAGTTAAATTTGAAAGCATAATAGTGGGAGTTTGATGACTCCTCCTTGTTATCATTAAACCCTATATTTTCTATGTAGGTATTGCTTCCCCGAGTGATTTTGCTCTTAGAAATGAGGTCCTGTTATGTCCACTATACTTAAACTGATGACAGGTTCCTGTAAAGTTCACTGCCCATAAAATGTGTGCTCTGCTGCTACGGGAATACAGCATCATTCTGACATAATGGCAAGTGTACTAGGAACTTTACCTAGTATTGATCCCAATAATGAGGCTTGATCCCAATAAACTCTCCAGCAAAATTTCGTCAGACTATCACTCACTATACGTCATCTTTTCATTCATGGCAAAATATTCTTTTAAGACATCCTTCACTTTGGAGAGCTCAAAAATCCTTATTTCCATGAAAAAAAAAAAAAAAAGAGAGAGAAAGAAAGAAAGTATATGATAGGTTAAGAATTTTAAATTTGCCATGTATTAAAATGCTGCAAAAACATTTCTATTTAGAATGATCTAACATACTTTTTTTTTTTTTTCCTGTCTAAATGAAGTTATATAGTAATGCCAGTTTTCAAAAGGGAGGCGAGTTCCTTGCTTTTTCAACAAATTGACTTATACATTTGTGTTCTTACAAACAGCTCTTTTTAATAAACAGTCAGTGAACCCTAATATTCTTGAAACTACTTGTTAATTTGATGGCATGCAAAAAGAGTGGGGAAAAAAAAAAAAGGAAAGGAACACATCTGAAAGTTGTATATTTCAGTTCAATAGCTATTTTTATTAGCATTTTATTTTAGTATGTATTTCACAAGTCAGGCATTTATTTTCTCACAGAATGTTCATATAAGGACAGAAATGGATGAAAGATTAGAATTGATCTTCAAAGAAAGTGACACAATATTAACATATGAATGGAAATCTAATACATATTTTAGGTCACTGAAGAAAATAAGTAAATGTGAAGTGCTTGAATGATAATGTGCTCCAAAATACTGAGCCCCATGGGGCTCAGCAAGAAGCCTGGACAGCAAATGTATAGGATTTAAAGATGGCTGGGGTGTGTGTGGGGGAGTGATATTTTAATTCCTAGAAGCATGAAATATATATATTCAGATTTTCATCTACTCCTAGGGAGTCACTCTTAGGATAAGTCCAAACCAAAGTCCTGATTTTCTGGTTCTACTTTAGACATAGAACATCATGAGAGCAAGTTTGCATCAGTTTAGGATGGCAGAGGTCTTACAAGGTAAGTCTGCAGGATTTGTACATCATCAAATCCAAACCTAAGCTTGGGTCAAAACTTTGAACCCTCATCTGAAATTTAAATCAGATCTGACCACAATCACTCCCCATCTATCTATAATAAATATAATGAACACAGACAGGAAACCTTTCTCCCACACAAGCTGTCCATACAGTTCAGCAGTGACCTATTACTGCCACAGCTCAGCAGAAACATCTAACAGGATTAAAGTCAACATCATTGGCAGGGAGAAAAGGTCATCTAGAACCTGAAAATGTCCAATAAGCACTATGACCTCTCTATTTATGGATTTTGCGCTGCTGCCTGTTGCTACAACTTCTGAACAAATTCCTGGGAAAGTAGATTGGCACCGAAACAAAACCTACAGGAGAGGTGTTAAGTTTCTGGGTTTTTGCCATTTCCTCATTACTTAGAAATTTTCATGTGGTTGGATCTGGGGAACTTTGGGAAGGGAAGGGTATAGCTTCCTTCTGAGTATTTTTTTCTGGAAAAAAACTACCGTGGAAATTTTAAGAAGCATTTTCTTTTGATTGTTGGTTTCTGGTTTTATGCAAGACCATTTGAAGACTTCTTTGCTAGCCCAAGAATGATCCAGCATGTTCCATAAGCCCATTTTTTTCTCAGAAAAATAGGAAAATAATAATCTGTCTGCTACCCAGCTCTTCATTACATAAAGAATAAATTAGCAACCGGGCAATGACTGGAAAATATTAGATTTTGGGTTATTTTGTATTTAGATTTTTTCAAAGCATACTTGTTTGACTGAAAGCAAAACTAGGTTCTAAAATATAACTTAGTCCTGTGAAAGAAGAGTTTCCTGGCAATTCTTCCAGCGAGACCAAAAGTAAGGATATTTATTTATTTATTTATTTATTTGTGAGATATTTCATTTGCAAATCAGATACAATGTTACAGGATTTAGCGAAGATACTCTGCTTTAAAACAGTGTACACTGGGAAAAACCTGGCCCTAGAGGAGAAGTTTTATATTAACATTTTCAGATTACAAATTTACTTCCCGATCTTACTATTGGCATAGGAGGTAGAATCAATGTTTAAGAGCCACGGTCTGCTCCTGCACTGCTTTTTTCCAGACTGAGCTGAGCTGAACTGAGTGAGGAAGGGGGGTCCCTGAGTGACAAGGAAACACTCAAGTGAGGATGAGCTGTTGCCATCTGGGAGAAGGAGACATCTCCCTAAGCACTCTAGTAAATCCTAGTATCAAGTTATTAATCCCTGCACAAAGATGAAGTGGGAATACATTCTCAAATTTCTTTTTTTCACTTTTAAATAAGTCATATTTTTCAGAAAAAGTCAGTCTGAAATGTTCATCCCTGAACCTGTAGGAGAAAGAAGTTGATGGAAGGATTTTAAATAGCACCTGAGGATTTATCCTGGCCCAGGCAGAAATGTTGGTCTTATGAAGACTAACCCTGTACAGGCTGATGATACTAAAAATAAAAATAAAAAAGTAAAAAAAGGGGTTCAGAGTCGCCAGTCGGCTTAGCTTCATGGATTTCAATGGCTTTATCTGCAATAAACCTGGAGTAGCAGTGTGGAATGCAGTCCAGAGAGGACTTAAGCACCTGCTTATAAAGGTATGGCAGTTTAAGCAATGACATATATATATATATATGTATATATATAAGAAACATTCTGAAAATATAATGGGAAGAAGCAAGGAGCACTGGATCCCAGTACTGGACTGCCTCCTGAATGACCAGCTCCTTGTGCAGAAATGCTTGGAGGAGACTCAGAACAAAACTGAGACCTGAGGCAAAACACAAATGCATAGTTTGAAGCATGTAGATAGCCCTATTAAAGGAATGAGTGAAGCCCTTGTAGGTTTGATTCTCTGGCACGGCTCATGCACTAAAGGTGCTGGTGTGTTTAAATGACTTCCGTGTGCTGACAACTAAACCTGGCAGGTGAGGACAGAGTGAAATTTACTACCTTCTGACAGTTTTGTGATCCATAAGAACTAAATCAGATAGGCCTAGTGAAGTTTACAGTGGACAGACATCCTTCTTAGAAAGCCATCTTATGGAAAGCCTCATCATACTGTCCAAAAACAAGGTGGGCAGATCTGCTGGGGTGGTTCCCTTAGGGCATGGCAGAAAGGCTTTTATGGGGCTGTGCGTGAAAAGATGATTGTGGCTATCTTCATTTTTCTGGGTGTAGAAGAGGTTTGCTGATTTAGCATTTTTCCTGAATGTTAATTTGATTAAAAGAATAAAAAAATAACAATTAAAGGCCAGTATATATTCCCTAAATTTGTGCTGTCTGCAATAACAAGAAACATGCTTTTAATTTTCCTTACAGTTTTCTTAAACTTTTTATATAGCAATTGGGGCATACTCATAAAAATCTATCAGGCTTATTCCCTTATGCATGTTATTGCTAGTTCATTTCCATCTTCCAAATGTTCGGAAATGTCAGTTTTCAATAAAATCTTCTCAGCTGGAAATTGGAATTCAGTTATGGCAATACACTCCTAAGTCAAAAAGTGAGCCAAACAATTTTCACTGCATTCTCTCTGCTCAGTCACAGTTTTACAGTTCTGGAATTTAGCACAAAATTAAATAAATAAATAAAAATAAAAAGAGCTGTGAATAAGAGACTTTTGCCTTCTTTTCATCTTCTAAATTATCTGAAATATTTACCTACAAAATTGCTGTTGTCCTCTTCCCATAGTACAACATGGTTTGAGATTCAGCCACCTGAATATGAATCTAGTGACTGAATCTGTTATGTCCGTATTTGTGGGTTGACATTTTTCTCAGTGAATACTGGGTAGGATTTTCTTATTATAGTGGTCTGAACTGTGGAGTAACGGTGATATATAAACAGAACTGTATAAACTCTGATTATTTTTCACAATTCTGGGCAGCATGAAAATTGAAATGTAAATGAGTGGTTCTCCCAGCTGAAAGAAGAGAACATTTACTACTGTACTGCTGACATCAGACCTGTGGGAACATCCCTGCAGGAATTAAAAAGACAGTTCACTGCAGAACAAATGAGAGAGACAAGAAAAACAAGGTTCAGAAATAAGAATAAGAATCCTGTTAACTGTAAGTGATTTAAATTTAAAAATCTGAAGCTGAGTGAGCAATAAAAATGAATTTCTTCATTTCCCCCCCTTGCACCCCCACCCCTCCCCCACCCCCCCGGTTAGTGTCAAATGATGTGGTGTCAAATAGTGTCAAATGTAGTGTCAAATAATGAAGGATTCTTAATGTCTTGGAGAGATGTACACAGGAGAAACAGCAGCAATACAAATAATTATTTGAAAATTCTTGTAAGTTTTTACACATACAGGATGGAAACCCTCTGACCAAAGACTATGTTTAATTGAATTTATTTTGTAGCTGTTATTACAAATTGTATGGAGAAATAACTGGTTAATGCACACACACATACACACAAATAAAATAGCTTTCTAATGCAAGGTTGAATCCTGCCATGTGTTATACATGTGTGTGAAAAATAAGAACTTGCATTGCGTCTTATTTGTCTTATATAGCTCAGAAAACTTGCTAGATCAGCTATGTGCACACAACTTTTTGAAAGTGTGTTTCTATAAAGATAAAAGAACATTTAAATTGTTTATTTTCTGATGGCAACAGTTATACAGCAACATGGTGAATATCTCACTCCTGATGTTCACTGAGGAATCACTGAAGTTCATCCAGTTCTTGAAATGTGATTTCCCACCCTAACATCCCGACTTGCACTGTTTATCCTTCTACCCTGACAGTGTTTGCTCTTGCATCTGTACAAAACACAAAGCATTGGATCTGTGCATTAAAGTCACTTGGGTTAGGATTTCCACAAGGGGGTTTCTCCTCAAGCAGTAGTTACATGTAGAATCATTTTGTTGTTCTCTTAGTCTGCTGCTTGACTTCAGTTTGTCAGTGAAAGTTTAATTTACCATTCCTAATCAATCAAAGAAGGTATGTTAATGACTTTATTTACTTCTCAAAGTGAAATTGTGTTAATTGCTTTGATCTCATAACAATCACTAAACAAGCAGGTGCTTTAGTTCTGTTTTAACTTAATAAAATGAAATGTAGACTTCTAATTCTGATCTTGGGTAAGAGTTAAATTCAATGTATAATAAAGTCTTTTACTTGACAGTTTATAATACCAGAGATTTATTTATTTATTTATTTTTAAACATTTACCTTCAACAGTTTGGTGACTAAAAATTCCATCCAGGGAACTGGAAATCATGTTGATGTGGTTCCTGCTTTGCCTTCTGATCTGCTGGGTGACTACATGAGTCACTTGAGCCCTAAATTGCATCTCTTGTTGCTGATTTGAATGTTGTGTTACCACAGTATAAATCCCACTGAGTCCAAAAGAGCTGCCTCCAGGGAATAATATATCACTACTGAGACTACACATGCAGATAATTCAGATGATTGAAATATAAATGATACTATCTAACTTTGGCCAACTTCAACAATTTCTGACTATCTGTAAAGCAGATAATAACTGATCAGATCTATAACAGACCATGTATGAAAAATTAATTTTAATTTATTATGATGAATTCCTTGAAACTTTAAATCTTTTTTTGTTTGTTTCTTTTGTTCATCTATATAGGAAAGAAGTGGGATATCTTTCCATCAAAAATTTCTCTTATCTAATTCCTTTTTCAACTGTTCTCGATTAAAATGTTCATAATAGGAAATTTTCAGCTTTTCAGATTATTTCCAAAGGAGGCTGAGATGAATTGCCCAGCTCATTAGGGTAAGATAGAAATATAATTCTCTCTGTTGTTTTATCTCAGTTTGGAGGAAGAGTTGTCGTCTGAACATATTGATCTATAAGAGTAACCTCTGCAGTTGAGGAAGCAGTCAATTGTTCTCTGTGTGTTCTGTTGGTTACAGATTGAAATGTTTCCTGGAAAATTTTAGAACAGCTGATTTACTTTAAAGAATATAATGGAAACAGCCCCTGAGTTGGTTAGATATACCTTTCCATCCTTATTCTCACTTATGACTAATATTTCCCTCTGTCATAAACATCCTTTATGACACAAAGTACTAACAGAGAGATTGGAGACCTGAGCAGAAGATTTCAGTTTATGTGAGACTAGGTGCAACATTTTTATTTTGATGAACAACAAGATTTATTATTGCTCAAGGAGAATATTTGCCTTGGCATCTCTTCAGTTAGTATTTAGCTCTTGGTTCAATAAATCTAGGTATTCACTTATTCAGAAATCAATAGCAACTTAATTGGTATTGGCAGGACATGCAGTAAAAATCTTTTCAAGCTGATAATTGAGTGTTAGTTACTAAATATGATTAAAAATATGTACTTCATAGTATAGACCTGATGCATTTATGACAAAGATTATCTTATTATGTATGATCAGAGAATTTGGGGGTATGGAGCCACTTTTGTGTTGTGAATAGAAAAAATGCTAAAAAATGGACACCCATCTGCAGTACTTGTTTAGGATTTGTTTCTTTTCTTCTATTTGTTTAGAACAGAATAAAAATATTTCAGTGAATTAGTAACATGTTTCTAATTCCCAATAAAAATGATTACATGGTAATTATATAATGGTAAATGAGTACATAAACAATATTTCAGATTAGTACAGAAACTTCTATCTCTCTGCCTAGAAATGTGTTAAGTATAAACACATTCTGAAAATGTTTTGTTTTTGTTTTTAATCTTTGTTTATTCTTCATGTACTGAGTGTACTAAGGGCATTGATCCACATCTGTAGATAACATGGTAATGTGACTGACACTAATAATATCCTCTTCATCTTCTGGGGTAGCGCAATGCCACGGTCCTAGCCACAGGGAGTGAAGTGGGATCTGAGGTGCCAGCTCTTGCTATTCCCATGCTCAGAACCAGCAACTACATGATGCAAATGCATAACCAGCAAATGCACGATGAAGTGCATTTCAGTTGTACTGAATTTAAATAACATAGCCAGAGTACTTCACCTACCTTCAGAACTGGAGGAGTACTGGACTGTGATACACAGAGAATTCTCAGTGTATCACAACAAACACAAAATACACTCAGTATTTTGCATTCTTCTTCAGACCTAGTATCAAAATATCTTCCCCGTCTTTGAAACTGAGGCTCTCCATGAAAATGACACAGCCAATAATGACTTGAATAAGAGAGATTTATTATACAATTTCCAATTTCTGCTCATCAACAGAAAATTATTTACTTCTTTACTTATTATTACTTCCGCTTTCTGGAAATGTCTTTCAGCTAGGCTGCTTTTAACATGCTGTAAACATGGCCATGCTCACCATGAGGTTGGCAGATATTTGGGTACCTCACTATGACCACAAAGAGCCCAGTAAGATCTGCCTGATACTTCTGGAAGGCTGTCCTGTGCAGCAGTGACTGACTCAGCCCTAATGAGCACCAGGATCCAGCACTCCTGCTACGAATAACAGGAACATAATTTGTCCTGCACAGAAACAGAGAAGGATAGCGGTGATTGCATCTGTTTCTGTATGTGACCTGCTGTTTGACAAATATTTGTTTAATTTCTTGTGTAGTCTCAGATTGACTAGGAAATAAAAAGGAGAAATGAGAACCTTTCTTGGGCCTGTATGATAGCCGATATCCCAAATTTAATGAGTATTAAGGGATAGTTCCAAGTTAATAGCAAAGTGGGAATTAATCCTGATACCAGATGTTAGGAATTCCTACATGGCAAAAACACATCAGTCTTTGTATGGCTTTTGTGCCAGCTTCATGAGTTAGCACATGTTTAACTAACAGTTAAACAGGTGGGAACAGGCTGATTCAAGAAGAAACAAGGATTTTGTTATATTTAGGTAAGTTAATATATATATTAAGGCACATAAACATCACTTTTATAAATAGAAAATGATTAGTCTTCTGAGATGCCTAGCGTTATTAATTAGTATGATGGATGTATGAGCATGCATGTATGTATAGTATTTTTCTTTTGCGATGACAAGAAATTTCTGAATTCAGGCTGTCAATGCTGAACACGTAATGAAACTGGCCTAGTCAAGATCTGACAACTCAGTGACCCTTATGGTGATCCTAAACCTAATTGTTAATGCTGAAGTGATGCAAACGGAATATCTAACAAATAGGATAGTATGTTTCAAGAATCATGTCGAAATGCATGTGTAATTGGAGTTTCCAAGTGAATGTGTACCTAACACAGTGGTGGGGATAAAGGAGCATGTCCAAGAGACAGGTTTTCCTGCAGTTCTTTTTCAAAGATAAATTTTCATGTATCCATTGTTCTTATCAATAGGGCTGCAAGTATAAGGGAAATAACCTTTATAGTGGGTTTTGCCGCTTTAAGCTTTAGTTTTAGTGAGATTTAGTCTACTTAAATCTTGCCTAAATTTAAGGACTTATAAAGTCCCCTAAAGTCCTAACAGCAAACTTGTCCGTATACTCTTCAGGGATGCTTGCCCCCATAGGTGACTATAATCATAACATCCCCTTCTGTTTAGCTGAAATGGTTCCTAGATGCCTAAGTATTGTTGTTCAGTTGTATGGAACAGTAGGAGTAAGACGAGTTCCCATACCCTGCCTGAGGGCTATGTGCAGTCACATGGACACCCATCTCTGGCAGAGAAAGAGCCATTATTACAATGGTCAGCACTGCAATTAGTAATGATTCTACCTTCCTCTTCCTCTCTCCCCTACCACTTTTTATATTATTTGCAAAATATTTGATAAGTAAGAATTGTCTACCAAGAAATTGGGTTCTGTACCTATGCATCAGGGAGCCTTGATTTTACATTCCAGGATATTTTGTGTTTCACTTCTGTTGTACAAAAATACAGCAGTCTCATAATAACTGACAGTTTTCTGTGACAGTTTGCTGGGATGAACTTAATTAAAGAGTGGGTATTTAGCTGGCTTATCATTAACAGTCAACAGAAGGAAGAGGCTTATGTAGCATGGTAAAGTAAAAGCTAGCTGGCTACTTTGAGGAATAGGGAGGACAAACTCCATTCATCATCCTCTAAATAGCTCAACAAATGTAGCATGTGAGGATGCAGCAGGCATTTTAAGACCAGGTGGAATGACAAGTGATGGCCAAAATGGCATCAGTTGGCTGATAGGAGTTCAAAAGTTTAGACAAATGGCACTGAATGAGTTATAGTTACCCAGTGTGACACTTAATGGTATTACCATTGCACATCTGAAACCACGTTTCCAGGGCTTGGTGCATATCACCTGGCATCTCAACCACCCCTGCTCTTCTCCCTCTCATGACACTCACCAGCTTGGTAACGATGGTGAGCAGAAGCCTTTCAGTGTATGGCTGAGCTGTTTCTGCAACTGGATGTAATTACATCTACTCCTTTTGGAGGGGGTTCCAAACCATGCTATGGCTGCATTTGTTTAAATCTGACATTTTAATTTTATGCATTCCAACTGGTAGCGCAATCTGTCTAGGACATTTCTTAGATGGGAGACACAGGAATGGCATGTTCTGCTAGCACTAACATCGGAGCAAATCAGTCTGCAGCAGTGGGGAAGATTCCAGTTACTTGAGAGCTGAACGCCTCACACTATATTAGATATGTCATAGAGTTGTCATTTTTGATGCAAAGCTTTCATTATACTTTTGGGGCTAAAGTCAGATTTTGTTATAGAAACAGAATTCCTGTTTTCAGCAAATCTCTTCAAATGGGAAGTGCAATAAAGTGAATTATCCTTAACTTCTCTGTCAGATGTTGGAAAGGAATATTGATGCTATAAGAAAATGCCATTTCTCATATACATCTAAATTTCACCGAAGTCCAAGCAGTAAATAACCTATCTCCAAAAGAGACTTTGAGGTGCCTGAGTTCATTATGTGCTTCCCCATTCAACCTGGAATTTTCCTGAGCATGTGATTTCATTTAGCCATTCAGCCAGCTCTACAAGCTCTGGAGAAGGTATTTCCTGCCTACAGTGTAACCACACCACGTGTCAGCCAACAGCCATTTGAAATCTTCAGTGTCTGTCTGGTTGCATTGATCTTCATAGTAATCTGTCCTCTGAATAACAGTCCTCTGGCTGGACTGTGTTACCAGAAGTGGCCATACAGCTTATGTTACACTTTCATGGGTTATAACCAGCATATAACTCTGGCAAGAAGGTCTGGAACCAATCCCAATGGATAATAATAATAATAATAATAATAATAATAATAATAATAATAATACCATGAAGCTAGATCCCTGTTGTTGCCTGGTCTCCTTCTAGACATTTAGGTCCTGCTTCTTGACTGGCAGTGGTTTGGGTTTAACAGGAGGGGGACAAAGCAAGCTGATGCAAGAGAGCACGTGCTCCTGGAGTGATATTCAGTGCTGTGGATGCAGCCACGTGCAGGGTTTTAACTTCTTGGGTCACTGCTGTAATTACTGGATTATTATGCAGTAATCAAAGCAGCAGTGCTAGTCCATTGCATTCTCATCCTTAGAAGACGGATGAGTAGTCTGGAGGCCAAGTGGATGAGCTACCTCAACATTTCTTGCTGATTTCTTGTATTCTGTATGGGCACTACACATTAGACTAAGTGACTTTACAGGTTTTCAGCATCATTAGTGAGAGCACAGAAATCTCAGATAGATTAGGTATCATGGACTGTCCCTATAGCCCAGGTGCTTACCATTCTGGTGAGGAAATATTTATGTTAGGATATTCTGTGGATGAGTGGGAGTCTGCTTGGAAGGGATGTGACCAGTGAGCACATACATATGTGTGCATCCCAGGAAACAGAGCCTTAACTTTGTTTTAAGGAAGGTATCCTCCACAGGATGGTGAGACAGTCATGAAGCCACCATACCGTAAAATACCCAAGTTGGACCTCTGCATGTCCCTCCTGACATCACAGAAAGGGCCCCTTGCTACAAGAAGGACATCGAGGTGCTCGAGAGAGTCCAGAGAAGGGCGACAAGGCTGGTGAGGGGTCTGGAGAACAAGTCTTATGAGGAGCAGCTGAGGGAGCTGGGGTTGTTCAGCCTGGAGAAGAGGAGGCTCAGGGGCGACCTTATCGCTCTCTACAGGTACCTTAAAGGAGGCTGTAGCGAGGTAGGGGTTGGTCTATTCTCCCACGTGCCTGGTGACAGGACAAGGGGGAATGGGCTAAAGTTGTGCCAGGGGAGGTTTAGGTTGGATATTAGGAAGAACTTCTTTATGGAAAGGGTTGTTAGGCATTGGAATAGGCTGCCCAGGGAAGTGGTTGAGTCACCATCCCTGGAGGTCTTTAAGAGACGTTTAGATGTAGCCCTTAGTGATATGGTTTAGTGGAGGACTTGTTAGTGTTACGTCAGAGGTTGGACTGGGTGATCTTGGAGGTCTCTTCCAACCTAGACGATTCTGTGATTCTGTGAAAGCGGATAGGACCAGGGAAATGGTGTCTCCTAATCCTCAAAATCACCTCTTCTGCTGAAGCCCTCTAGAAGCGCTCACACAGGTGTGGTTGGGTACTGCTGGGATTTTTCTGTTTAAAACAATGGTGTCTGTATTCTGCTGTAGTTTGCATATAGCTCTCACCTCTGCACTACTAAAGCCTTTCAAATGTTCTGCAAGCAACACGACTATAGACTGCCATGTGCAGTTCTTTTTATCCCCAAGGAGAAATTTTGCAGGTTTCTTTGAAAGTTATTTAATAAATAATATGTAAACTGTGCATATTTCTGTATGTTTGAAAAAAATGCTGAAAGGTGTGTTAATAAGAGGAAAAGAGTGGGGTTTCTGACAGTGCCATTACATGGCTATGCTGCAGCCTAGGCTTTCCTGGGCAAACCCTGTGGTACCTGCAGCAGCAGGGCCACATGGCACAGCCCCCTACCAAAAGTTTGCAAGGACATGGGAGCCCTCAGAACACAAGGCTGAGATTGATATGGTGAATATATCGCTCAGCAGCAAAAAATCTTTGAAGCTATTGTTAAGCAAAATTCTTTCTCTAGTTTTAGGTGTTGAAGATGCCAGCATTCTGGAAACAGCCCTACACAGCATGGTCTGTGAGGAATAATAATTCAGGTGAAAGCTGAGCTTTCCAAGCAGCAAAATGTTGAAATGGCAGGTTTAACAACAGAGGAAGTGTTGAAATAACACAAGTTTCAGCATCTTTCCTGTCACCATCCTGAATACCTGCCATGTGAAGATAACAGCTTTTTCCGAGACATTTGTGAAGATCTCTGGTTGTAGTCTTCCCTTATGGAGGAGGGAAAAAAAGTGTGATAGTGGCAGTTTTTAAATTTGTAGTGAAATCTGTTCTGGTGAAAAGCACCTGACCAGCAGAACAGGAGATGAAAGTCTCTTGTAAGAAGACAGTACGGTTTTGTTGCTGAGGCAACAGTGGCACATGGGAAATATAGATTCAACTTTTGACTCCAGCACAGATTTTCTGTGTATCCTTGGGATCAGTTAGGCATTGATTTAGAAAAGCAACTTGATTTTCTGATGGTGTGACTGATAGTAAGCATGTGTTTAAAGATGTGGTGAAATAGAGGTCTTTATCCTGTCCAGGTACTTTGTCTATTTTTTTTGTAAGCTATATAAGTGCCTCACAATAAGAACTGCCTCTCACTGTGTTTTTGTGCAAATGCCTAAAAGAAAACAGGTCCATGGTCAGGTCTAAGGATGCTATCATAATACACGAGTTATTAGTAGCAATAAAAACACATAAAACTCACTAAAGTTAACAGGAAAAAACAAACAAACAAACAAACAGACTCCCGTGTCCCTTTAGGTGTTTGATTTTTCCCCTGAAAAGCTAAATTCCACAATGAAAATTCCACTAAATACGAGTTTGAACAAGACTTAATGTCTCATTTGTCACCATACCAAGAGCAGCATAGCTGTCAAGGTCCATTGGATCAGGCCCTCCTGCTGCCAGAGCTTTGCCTGCTTGGAGCAGTCATGTGCTTGAGGGGGTTGGAAGCTGTGTTTCCATGGTTATGTAGCTCCCGACTTTCTTTTAATAACCCAGACAAGAGATTTGTTAATGTTCACTACTGATAATGGGAAGTTATAGAAAAAGAGAGAACTCTCATGGGCTTTGGATTTTGTTCTTCTGCACTTTGCAAAGAAGAAATATCAGGTGAAAAGCCAGCAACAATTAAATCACACAAGTCAGGAGCTACCTGAAAACAGCAAAATATGGCTGTAATGCCATTGCTTATGGATGGCTCAAAGGTCAAAGCACAATGTGACTGGTACTGTAGTAAATGAAGCTATGACAGCCTAAAGTATTTACCTTTAGTGGCAAATTAGTGAAAAGCACCATGATAGGTGAAGTGTTCTTATTGCAGTTATTGGTCCATTCTTTGTCCATTCTTTGTCTGTTCTTGCATACAATCCAAATAAAAATAGAAATGATACCTATGAATATGTTGAAAGAGGTTTTTATTCATCTTCTAATCTTCTATGTGTTTTATCTATGAATTCGGCATGAAGGTTTGCCAAGATCTTCTTTTTCTGTGTCTGATTGAACAGTAATTGATGTTAGTGATCAGAACATGAGATTACCAATATGGCTGTACTGGCTTTTAAAAGCAGTGCAGCAGGGTGAATGATTCAATACTAATATCAATTACCTTTTCTATGCTAAAAGGGCAGCTACAAAGGAAATAAACCTGCCTTGTGTATATACTGTAATTTGCAATCTGTTGAGGAAAGATGTATTCTCAAGGTCTGAAAATCTATTTTAAACTAAGGGTGAAAAATTAATACAAATAAGTTAACATCATTTATGATTCTAGACCAGAAATATTCTTGTATGAGAAGCCTTAAGGGACATGGAAATACATTCTGAAAAAAATTAATGCAGTACCTGTCAAAGTTCATGGTAGCTGATGGCAAGAATGGGACTTAGAAGATCTGTTTTACACTATCAATGCCATTAAGATCATCCCTGGTGATCTTAAGGATGTCAGGTTCACAGTTTTTCCCTTGATTTTTCAGAGGAACTGAAAAAAGTATAACTTAAGCTAGAGTTATTCAGCAACTTTGAGAATCAAACCTGCCTTCGTGTAGAGTTACAAATCAAATTTGAAAATTATACTTAATGTATCTAATTTTAGGCAGCCACATTTAACCTTATTTCCTACGTGACTGGAGTTTCTCCAATAGTGATGAGTAATGATTGTCAATAATGGGTCACTTTCAAGTGTAACCTACAAATATTCCTATAGTGCTCTGATGTGTTTGTATACAAGGAGTTACAGAAGTACAAAATAGGTTTTGATTTCTTAACTGCTTCAAACTGCTTTATCATAACATTAAAGGAATACAGGGAATGCAGATTAAGCAATTCTGTTAGGATTTTATTTGATTATTCACTTAAGAAAGAGCCTAATTTATAGCATATATGCCGTATCATTAAAATTAATGGTTTTAATAATAGCTTTAAGTATTAGTGACCATCTGCAGCACTTACAGAAGTGGGGAGAATACTTGAATGCAGGAAAGAAGTTGCCATCTTAAAGACATATTTTAGTATCTGATATAAAATGACCATTACTAGAGCCTAGATTAAAAGTTGCTGAAGCTGTCTTCAGTAGAAATGGAAATTTTTTTCATTACATTTAGCAGATTAAAAGAAATAGATCTTCAAATGTTGATACACAAATAGCTACTTGTGTGTCATGTTCTTGTCTTAAATATTTTAAAAAAAGAATATTATTTCATTGAAAGACAAACTACAGTTACCAGTATTCACATGTGATCACTGAAAATGTTAGGAATGTCCTTAGAATGATTACAGTGTCTTAGTCTTTAGTGCTAAAAGGAAATCAATAATCTCATTTGTGTGATACTGAGACATTACACATTGTCATTCAATGTCTCATTCATCATTTTAATACCTGCTACTTTCAGACCTATATGCTATCTGAATCTGTACAGAATTTAAAAATAATGCCTCAGGGCAGGACCTAATCTACTTTTCTATGATCCAGGGATGCCATATCAACAATCATGTACTTAGAACAGTAACATTTTAGTCAATAACTCAGCTCTGCAGTTGTGAAACCTTAAATATACAGCATTATTTCTATAAAGGATAAAATTCTGCTTGAAAGAAACTTTGAATTTGTAAGGTTTCTGTTTCTGGTTGTGTTTGCTGGTTTTAAGAGTGCATAAATGATAAACTAAATTGGGGAAGAAATGATTATATGTCAACTTGCATGACAAGCACAGTACAAAATGTCACAACTTCTGAAGATCGGATGGATCGAGAGCTAAGGAAAGGAATAAAGGCATCTCTGGTTTGCAGTTTCAGATAGATACACAGATACATCTATGAAAGTAATTGCTTTTGAGTCCAGTAACTAATGTCCATTCCTTCTAGCTCCTGGCTGGAGCTGAGCTGGTGATCCAAATGAGGAACTTGTAAGGTGCTCTGAGGTCAGATGGGATTTATGAGATACACGTCTCCTGTGGTACCTAACAGGTTTATGTGGCTGTTTACTGATGCAATTCTTATTATTGGCACCACTTTGAATTTCTCAGAGAATAAGGAGACAATGAACATAAACCTTAGAACATTACAGTACTCAGCACTATGGTGACCATTTTAGTTTATTTTTCCTGGGAACATGCAGTACACTTAATGAAACCTCTCAATCCTCATTAAAAAAAAAAATAAATCCCATTTCATGAGATGTTTTAATTATGTTGTGGTTTAGCCCGGCTGGCAGTCAAACACCACACAGCCGTTCGCTCACCCTCCCCCCTCCCTCTCCGGGATGGGGGAGAGAAACGGGAAAGTGAAGCCTGTGAGTTGAGATAAAGACAGTTTATTAAGACAGGGAAAAGAATAACAATAATAATAATAATAATAATAGTATTAATAGTAATAATGTGTACGAAATAAGTGATGCACAATGCAATTGCTCACCACCCGTTGACCGATGCCCAGCCTATCCCCGAGCAGCCGGCCACCCCTCCACCCCGGCTAGCCACCCCTATATATTGTTCAGCATGACGTCAGATGGTATGGAATACCCCTTTGGCCAGTTTGGGTCAGCTGTCCTGGGTCTGTCCCCTCCCAGCTTCTGCTGCATCCCTAGCCTGCTCGCTAGCAGGACAGAGAGAGGCTGAAAAGTCCTTGGCTTGGTGTAAGCACTGCTCTACAACAATTAAAACATCAGCATGTTATCAGCGCTCTTCTCATCCTAATCCAAAACATAGCACCCTGCCAGCTACTAGGAGGAAAATTAACTCTGTCCTAACTGAAACCAGGACAGATATCCACCCCTTATTCCATACCATTTATGTCATGCTCAGGTTACACTCTTTCCAATACTTTCTAATTAATCACCATTTTCATCTATGATATATAGCAACCATGGTAGCGGTGACATACAGTGTTATATGATAATTAACATATTATAATTCAACTCATGGGCTATTCTCACCCAGTATTAGGTCCCCTTGAGGTACACACCGGACCTCCCCATTCTCTTGCATTACCCACCAAGTGCATCCAGGTCCCCGAGCAAAAGCAATCCCACGAATGGGCTTGCCTTTTCCTGAGGCGGGAGTAGCCCAGACTGTCTTACCCAGCATGTTTCTTATGTGCACTACAGGAACTTTATCCCCTTCTACAGTGCGTAACAGGTTTGATTGGGCAGGTCCAGCTCGGTTGGCAGATCCTCTAGTATTGACTAACCAGGTGGCCTTTGCCAGATGTGTTTCCCAATTTTTGAATGTCCCAGCACCCATTGCTTTCAGTGTAGTCTTTAACAGTCCATTGTATCGTTCAACTTTCCCGGAGGCTGGTGCATGATAAGGGATGTGATACACCCACTCAATACCATGTTCTTTGGCCCAAGTGTCTATAAGGTTGTTTCGGAAATGAGTCCCATTGTCTGACTCAATTCTTTCTGAGGTGCCATGTTGCCATAGGACTTGCTTTTCAAGGCCCAGGATAGTGTTCCGGGCGGTGGCATGGGGCACAGGATATGTTTCCAGCCATCCGGTGGTTGCTTCCACCATTGTAAGTACGTGGCGCTTGCCGTTGCGGGTTTGGGGGAGTGTGATGTAATCAATCTGCCAGGCCTCTCCATATTTGTATTTCAGCCATCGTCCTCCATACCAGACAGGCTTTGACCGTTTGGCTTGTTTAATTGCAGCACATGTTTCACAATCATGAATAACCTGTGCTATAGTGTCCATGGTCAGGTCCACCCCTCGGTCACGAGCCCATCTGTATGTTGCATCTCTACCTTGATGGCCTGAGGTGTCATGGGCCCATCGGGCTATAAATAATTCACCTTTATGTTGCCAGTCCAGGTCCACCTGAGCCACTTCAATCTTAGCAGCCTGATCCACCTGCTGGTTGTTTTGATGTTCTTCAGTAGCCCGATTCTTGGGCAAATGAGCATCTACATGGCGTACCTTTACAACCAGGTTCTCTACCCGGGCAGCAATATCTTGCCACAATGCAGCAGCCCAGATGGGTTTGCCCCGGCTTTCCCAGTTGTTCTGCTTCCATTGTTGTAGCCACCCCCACAGGGCATTTGCTACCATCCATGAATCAGTATAGAGATAGAGAACTGGCCACTTTTCTCGTTCAGCAATATCTAAGGCCAGCTGAACGGCTTTCACTTCTGCAAACTGACTCGATTCACCTTCTCCCTCAGCAGCTTCTGCAACTCGTCGTGTAGGACTCCATACAGCAGCTTTCCATCTCCGATGCTTTCCCACAATACGACAGGACCCATCAGTGAACAGGGCATATTTCTTCTCATTTTCTGTAGCTTGTTGTACAGTGGGGCTTCTTCAGCATGGACCACCTCCTCCTCTGACGATATCCCAAAGTACTTGCCTTCTGGCCAGTCCATAATCACTTCCAGGATTCCTGGGCGACTGGGGTTTCCTATTCGAGCCCGCTGAGTAATCAGTGCAACCCACTTGCTCCATGTAGCATCAGTTGCATGATGTGTAGAGGGGACCCTTCCTCTGAACATCCAACCCAGTACCGGCAGTCGGGGTGCCAGGAGGAGCTGCGCTTCAGTACCGACCACTTCCGAAGCAGATCGAACTCCCTCATATGCTGCCAATATCTCCTTTTCGGTTGGAGTATAGCGGGCCTCAGATCCTCTGTATCCCCGACTCCAAAACCCCAGGGGTCGACCTCGAGTTTCCCCAGGTTCTTTCTGCCAGAGGCTCCGGTGGGGCCATTCTCCCCGGCTGCGGTGTAGAGCACATTCTTTACATCTGGTCCTGTTCGGACTGGCCCAAGGGCTACTGCATGAACTATTTCTTGTTTAATTTGTTCAAAGGCTTGTCGTTGCTCAGGGCCCCATTCAAAAGCATTCTTCTTACGAGTTACTTGGTAGAGCGGGTTTACAATCAGACTGTAATTTGGAATATGCATTCTCCAAAACCCCACGACACCTAGGAAAGTTTGTGTTTCCTTCTTGCTAGTTGGTGGAGACATAGCTGTTATTTTGTTGATCACATCCATTGGAATTTGACGACGTCCATCTTGCCATTTTATTCCTAAAAACTGGATCTCTCGTGCAGGTCCTTTAACTTTATTTTGTTTTATGGCAAAACCGGCCTTCAGAAGGATTTGGACTATTTTCTTCCCTTTCTTGAAAACTTCCTCTGCAGTGTCACCCCACACAATGATGTCATCGATGTACTGCAGGTGTTCAGGAGCCTCCCCCTGCTCCAGTGCAGACTGGATCAGACCATGGCAAATGGTAGGGCTATGTTTCCACCCCTGGGGCAGCCGATTCCAAGTATATTGGACTCCCCTCCAAGTGAAAGCAAACTGTGGCCTGCACTCTGCTGCTAGAGGGATGGAGAAAAATGCATTAGCAATATCAATTGTGGCATACCACTTGGCTGCCTTTGATTCCAGTTCGTACTGGAGTTCTAGCATGTCCGGCACTGCAGCACTCAGTGGTGGCGTGACTTCGTTCAGGCCACGATAGTCCACTGTTAGTCTCCACTCACCATTAGACTTTCGCACTGGCCATATGGGACTATTAAAAGGTGAATGGGTCTTGCTGATCACTCCTTGGCTCTCCAGTTGACGATTAGCTCGTGGATGGGAATCAGGGAGTCTCGGTTGGTGCGATATGCCGCCGGTGCACAGTTGTGGTAGCGATTGGCACTTGCTGTTCTTCAACCCTCAGCAACCCCACAACAGAAGGGTCCTCTGAGAGACCGGGCAAGGTAGACAACTGTTTAATGTCCTCTGTCTCTAAGGCAGCTATGCCAAAAGCCCAGCGGAACCCTTTTGGGTCCTTGAAATATCCTCTTCTAAGATAGTCTATGCCAAGGATGCACGGAGCATCCGGGCCAGTCACAATACGGTGCTTTTGCCACTCATTTCCGGTTAGACTCACTTCAGCTTCCAATACAGTTAACTGCTGGGATCCCCCTGTCACGCCATAAATACAGATGGGCTCTGGCCCTTTACAGCTGGATGGCATTAGAGTACATTGTGCACCGGTGTCTACTAGAGCCTTATACTTCTGTGCGTCAGACGTGCCAGGCCATCGAATCCACACAGTCCAATAAACTCGGTTGTCCCTTTCCTCCCCCTGGCTGGAGGCAGGGCCCCTCTAGTCCTGGTCAGAATCTTCATTTCTGTGTTTAAAAGACTGCCTGCTAGAAGTTGGAGCAGCAAACTTTTCAGAGAACCCCTTTCTCCCGATTGTTTTCTTTTGCAACTCACGTACCCATGCCTCTAGGGTCTCAGTAGATTTTCCATCCCATTTTCTCATGTCCTCTCCATGGTCACGTAGGTAAAACCACAGGGTGGTGCGGGGTGTGTACCCACCATATTGTCTTCTTTGCATGGATGCACGTTTACCCCTAATAGCTGGACGCTGGTTTGTACAGGTGGGGAAGAAAATACACTCTCTTTAAGTTGCTGGACCTCTTCAAAAAGTTTCTCCAAAGTATTCTCTTTTAGTTGGTGGCCACTGGTTTGTTCAGGTGGGGGGGAAGATAAATTCTCTTTAAGTTGGTGGAACTCTTCAGAGAGTTTCTCCACAGCCGAGACGCAGGCCTGTAGGGAAGAGGAGAGATTTCCTTCGTACTCCCGGAGTTGTTTAGCCATGTCACCCACTGTGGGATCTTCACCGTTTTTCCAGGTTATTATTGCCAATGTGCTGGCCCATGTTGATGGTGCATTCCGTACAAACTTCCGCCATATGGGTCGAGTACACTGGACTTCATCTGGATCTGTGGATGTTTGTGCATCGTTTAAGTCCTTATAAATTACTTCCCGTACGGCTAATTCCCTCAGGTACTGAATTCCCTTCTCCATGGTGGTCCACTTGACTGGTACACATACAAGTTCTTCCTTGTAGGGATACCTTCCCTTCACAGCTAACAGGAGACGCCTCCAGAGGCTGTGAGATCGTGCTCCATCTCCAATTGCTTTGTCAATGCTTGCATCTCTAGCAAGGGATCCCAACCGCTTGGCTTCCCTGCCCTCTAATTTCACACCATTGGCTCCAGTGTCCCAGCACCGGAGCAGCCAGGTGACAAGCTGTTCACCTATACAGCGACCAAAATCTTTTCGCACATCTCGTAGCTCACGCTGGTATAGGGTTCGGGTAGTTACTGTTGACTTACTGACATCCTCATCCTCATCTTCATCCTCCTGCACACTTGATGGCCCAGCCTCGTCTTCTCCAGACCCAGACTTAGCAGAAGACTTTCTGCGTTCTAAACGACCTGCGTCTCTATACCACTTTTTCACCTTTTCTACAGGGGCAACTTGCACTGCTACAGCTCGCCTCTCCGACCCAGCCACAGGGTCTGCCACAGGGGTTGGAGTACCCTCTGCAGGGTCAACTTGCACTGCTACAGTTCGTTTCTCCGACCCAGCCACAGGGTCTGCCACAGGGGTTGGAGTACCCTCTGCATGGGCAACTTGCACTGCTACAGTTCGTTTCTCTGACCCAGCCACAGGGTCTGCCACAGGGGTTGGAGTACCCTCTGCAGGGTCAACTTGCACTGCTACAGTTCGTTTCTCCGACCCAGCCACAGGGTCTGCCACAGGGGGTTGGAGTACCCTCTGCATGGGCAACTTGCACTGCTACAGTTCGTTTCTCTGACCCAGCCACAGGGTCTGCCACAGGGGTTGGAGTACCCTCTGCAGGGGCAACTTGCACTGCTACAGTTCGTTTCTCTGACCCAGCCACAGGAGTGGGAATGGCTGCGGGAGCTGGAGCCGGAATGGCTGCGGGAGCTGGAGCCGGGACGGCTGCGGGAGCTGGAACGGCTGCGGGAGCTGGAGCCGGGACAGCTGCGGGAGCTGGAGCCGGAACGGCTGCGGGAGCTGGAGCCGGGACGGCTGCGGGAGCTGGAATGGCTGCGGGAGCTGGAGCCGGGACAGCTGCAGGAGCTGGAGCCGGAACGGCTGCGGGAGCTGGAGCCGGAACGGCTGCGGGAGCTGGAGCCGGGACGGCTGCGGGAGCTGGAACGGCTGCGGGAGCTGAACGGCTGCGGGAGCTGGAGCCGGGACAGCTGCGGGAGCTGGAGCTGGAACGGCTGCGGGAGCTGGAGACGGAACGGCTGCGGGAGCTGGAGCCGGGACGGCTGCGGGAGCTGGAACGGCTGCGGGAGCTGGAACGACTGCGGGAGCTGGAGCCGGGACAGCTGCGGGAGCTGGAGCTGGAACGGCTGCGGGAGCTGGATCTGGAGTGGCTGCAGGAGCCGGGACTGGAACGGCCGCAGGGTCTGTCACTAGGTTGATAGTAGCATCAATTGCCGCTCGATAGGCACAAGCCAGACCCCAGCACGCCACAGTGATTTGTGTCACTTTGGAACTGCCAGAGTCATGACACCTTTTTTTCAAGCATTCTACCAGTTTTTTAGGATTTTGCAGTTGTTCAGGGGTGAAGGTCCAAAACACTGGAGGTGCCCACTGCCCTAGAAACCTGCCCATATCCTCCCACACTCCCTGCCACTCGCAAATATCCCGCCTCAAGACAGATCTCCGGATGAGATTCCTAAGTAGTTGTTTAACCTTAAACAAAACCTGAAGCGCATTCAGGAGACATAACAACAAGAACATGCTGGTCTGAGTATCCCAAGGATATTCAACATCTTGGAGAGCTACCGTAAATAGCTCGGGGGATAAGAGGGTGGTGAAGGAGGAAGGGAGAGTGAACAGGTAGGAAAAAATATCTTCCCCTGTCCCCTCCAGAGACTGACTCCCTGATGAAAAAAGGCAATAGGTGTAATTGCTAATAGTTTCTGAGATATGGTTTCCGAAGTATAGAGTCGACGACAGTGCTGAGTACAAATACCAGGTTAGAGTCATGACCAGATACTTCATCATTTCATAAGCCATCGTTACACCACACAGTACCATAACAATCTTAAACCAGGGCCCGGAAAGGGTAAACAGCACGACAGGGAGCACATACAGAAAGTAACTTGCTATAAAACTCAATTTGGGAAACAGGCACAGCAGACTTGAGATTAAGGCAATCAACATTGTGACTAGCAACTATTAAGCAGGTCGAATACTTATACCAATTTTAGTTTAACACACTCTGGTCAAATCTGTCGATATCTCAACCCTTCGAGCCCCACGTTGGGCGCCAAATGGGCTGTTGTGGTTTAGCCCGGCTGGCAGTCAAACACCACACAGCCGTTCGCTCACCCTCCCTCCTCCCTCTCCGGGATGGGGGAGAGAAACGGGAAAGTGAAGCCTGTGAGTTGAGATAAAGACAGTTTATTAAGACAGGGAAAAGAATAACAATAATAATAATAATAATAATAGTATTAATAGTAATAATGTGTACGAAATAAGTGATGCACAATGCAATTGCTCACCACCCGTTGACCGATGCCCAGCCTATCCCCGAGCAGCCGGCCACCCCTCCACCCCGGCTAGCCACCCCTATATATTGTTCAGCATGACGTCAGATGGTATGGAATACCCCTTTGGCCAGTTTGGGTCAGCTGTCCTGGGTCTGTCCCCTCCCAGCTTCTGCTGCATCCCTAGCCTGCTCGCTAGCAGGACAGAGAGAGACTGAAAAGTCCTTGGCTTGGTGTAAGCACTGCTCTACAACAATTAAAACATCAGCATGTTATCAGCGCTCTTCTCATCCTAATCCAAAACATAGCACCCTGCCAGCTACTAGGAGGAAAATTAACTCTGTCCTAACTGAAACCAGGACAAATTACTTCAAGTTTTCAAGTCCAAGTACGGAGCTTTAGTCCTGAAGCAAAAGATAACACTTACCTCTTTGAAGGGGACCAGAAGTAGACTAATGAGTGAAGAGGACATCATTTTACTAAGAGAGAACTGTTGACTGAGCTGCTCTGAGGGAAGACTCATTCTCTCAGGACGACTTCTGCCAAGCTTTTAAGTACTGATATACACTGAAGATTTGAGTTCAATAAGACGTTGCATATGCTTAAACCAAGATTTTTTTAATTATGTAGTTGAGCTGGAGTCAAGAATATTTTTTAATTAATAGCATAATGAAGAGCTTAAGTGAAGCATAAGAAATATTTTCTACTAGTCTAGGAGGATCTTGAACAACAGATGCAGAAGCCAATGCAATGTCCTGAAATCCAAACAGAAAATGGTACAAATTATAGACTTGGGGAGGGATTACATGTACTTGACAAAGAAATTTATTTTTTTAGTTGAGAGAAATTCATGGTGATTTCAGAGAAAATAAATGTCAATTTGTAAAATAACATTTTACTCATCTCAGTCACAATAGACTTAATCAGACTATTCAAAGAGCTCATGCAGTTCATAAAGCTCTGTTCTTTCTCTTGTGAAAAGGATGATTCTGGTGTTTTTAGCAAATAGAAGGTATTGGAAAAATGTCAGAAATTAATCACAATATATAATGACACACAATTTGGCAATTTTTATTGTGATTTTTTTTTAATTACAAAAACAATTTCTTTGAATTTTTGAAAAATTCAATCTGAACCAAAAAAAGATAGGAAAAAAACCTCTCATTTTGTTAGTCTTTGTTTGGTGGAAAATGAAATTCTAAAGCGTATCTGAAGTTCATCAAAACCTGCATTTTTTCTGGCAATATTTTCCTGTTAAACATGCTTTTTCTGTAGCAGGAGAATATCAAATATTTAATATCAAAGCAATCTGATCATCTTCCTCTCTCTCCCCCAGAATAGTTAGACAAAGATCCAGCTGTATAAAACCATTATGACACATATATCTCTATATAGTTTCCTTGTGTAAGTTCTGCAGAATGATTTCTCTCATATCACAGTGATTTCCCCTCATTCTGAGAGGCCACGACTATTCATGGTCCCTTTAGTGTTTCATAGGCAACATTGTCAAACTAAGAGCTGTCCTGGACACAAAACAAGGCTGGATAGAAATTTTAATTTAGTCATTGTGAGCCGTTTAATTTCCTAATGTATGCATATTGATTTGAAAGCTCATTATGTAGGTTTACAGGTGTCTCAAATTTGTGTCTCCAGGTTCACTTTTTGTCGGGTCTGGTTGTCTTACATAAGCAAAATTTAACTGAATGACTTTTGGTTTACATCACAGTAACCCTCTCATTTAAAAAAAAAAAAAAAAAAAAAAAAAAAAAAAAAAAAAAACATATTGCTGTTTTTTCATGACTAACATAACTAAAGTGCTTGCATCTTATTTTCGAGCTTTTGTTGGAGCAGCTGGGAGGGTTCTGTCTTCTCTGCTCTGTCCCAAAGCCAGAACAGTGCTTATGGCCATGGTTCTGTTGGTAATGGAGCTGATTTAAGAAGAGCCCAGCTATGTTCATTCTTTTCTCATAGCAATTTTCATGATAGCAGCATCACTTTTGCAGAGCTTGTGGTGGGCAAGATCAGGTATTAATAACCAGATGAGGAAAAAACAATTGGTTTTCATTGGCTGGTCGTATTGGTTTTACTTGGCAAGGTTTTGGTAGCAAGGGGGCTGCAGGGCTCTGTGAGCAGAGCCCAGCAGCTGCCCCATGTCAGATCAGAGCCAGCTCCAGATGGCTACAAAAGGGACCTGCCGCTGGCCAGAGCCAAGCCAATAAGCGATGCTGTTTACACCTCTGGGAGAGCAGATTTTAGAGGGGAAAAAAAACAAAACAAAAACAAAAACAAAAAACCTGTTGCACAACAGCAGCTAGGGGAGCAAGGAGTGAGAACCAGCCTTGCAGCCACCAGGGTCAGTGCAGAAGGAGGGCAGGAGGTGCTCCAGGCATGCAGCAGCAGTTCCCCTGTGGCCTGTGGAGAGGCCCCTGGTGGAGCAGGCTGTCCCCCTGCAGCCCATGGGTCCCACATGGAGCAGATCTCCACGCTGCAGCCTGTGGAGGAGCCCTCGGTGGAGCAGGTGGATGTGGCCTGGAGGAGGCTTCGGCCTATGGAGAGACCCCGCAGGAGCAGGCCCCGGGCCGGAGCTGCAGCCTGTGGAGAGGAGCCCACGCAGCATCAGGGGGTCTGGGGGGAGCTGCCACCAGTGGGGTACCCGTGCTGGAGCAGTTTTCTCCTGGGGGATGGACCCCGTGGTACGGAGCCATGTGGGAATAGTTCTTGAAGAGCTGCTGACTGTGGGCAGCCCCAGCAGGATCAGTTCGGGAAGGACGGCATCCTGTGGGAGGGACCCCACGTGGAGCAGGGGCAGAGAGTGACTGTGAAGGAGAAGCAGATGACAAAGTGTTAGGGACTGACCACAACCTTCATTCCCCATTCCCCTGCACTGCTCAGGGGTAGGAGGTAGAAGAGGGTGGATGGGGGGAAGGTGTTTTTAGTTTACTTTTAGTTTCTCACTGCTCTAGTCTGCTCGTGATAGGTAATAAATTATATTAATCTCCCTATGTTGAGTCTGTTTTGCCTGTGATGATAATTGTTGGGTGATCACCCTGCCCTTATCTCAACCCCTTAGCTCTTTCCATCGTATTTTCTCCCCCTTTCCCGTGGAGGAAGGGGAGTGAGAGAGCCATTGTGGTGGAGTTCAGCTACCCAGTGGGGTAAAACCACCACATTGGTTGATGTTCTTTTTTGTTTCCCTGTTGTTTGCTTGTTTGTTGTTGTTGTTGTTGTTTTGTTTGTTTGTTTGTTTCCTCAGAGTTATTTTGGCTGTGGCTCCACTCCATCAGCAGGGTCATTGTCCTTTTCACAAATTGGTGAACAAGCATAACAGAGGAGGAGGCACTGTTACACTCAAAATCTTGTTTATGAGAAAAGAGGAATCACGTTACATATATGTAAAGCCAAGAATATATTGCTAGTGTAATAGAAATCTTAACAGAATCATTTAAGAATCATTATTGGTCTAGATCTATTTGTTAGATTAAAAAAAAAAAAGAGAGAGGGAATAAGGATGCAATTAGCATTACTATTGAAGCACTTCTATATAGAAAAAGTCTTAATAATATCAATAGTACAACTAAAATATTAACACACAGGTCTTAGTTTTCTGTGCCTTTGTTGGGGAATGCTCACCCTTCCATTTCATCTCTGGTCTTAAAGTCAATAGCTTTGGGCAGCCATGGAGGACAAGACTATAAGTCATCAGCCTCTGCAGTCCTTTGTTGGCAAGAATCTGATGTTGATATTGCTGGTTTCTTCTTCCTTACTCTACTCATTTTTATATATATGCTGTCACACATTTGCACATTTTCGTCTGTTCATTGCTCTGCAGCTCCATGTTACATCCAAATTTACTCTACAGGGTCCTTCATGTTAGATAACATTGTTTACTTCTCTTTGTTACTGCTAAAACCAGCTTTGTTCAATTCCAGGTCAGCATTTCTTTAGCTGCCTGCTGGTGAGTTTATAGTCATTGGTGCTCCAGTGCCAGCATGTGTCCCATCTCTTACCACCCCAGCCCGTAGTTTTCTGTGCCACACACTGCCTCTCCAGTTCTCAGGGTCACTGCTTTTGTAGCAGGCTTGTATTTCTCTACATGGCACCATTGTGTTAGAGTTGTAAATATCTCCTCCTACTATATAGAATAACTGTTTCTTACAGCCATGTATAAAACTATGGTAGTACCACATGAAGGTAAGCAAAAGTAGAAGATATTAGCCATAGACACGTTAGAAAGTCAAGCAGAGAAATTGCTGTCACAGCAAAACCAAATAAAACAAAGGTGCACACAAGTCAAGAAAAGTTCAGGCAGCGCAGACTTGACAAGTCTCAGTTCAGGGTCCCTGAAAATTCAGTACAAATCTTGTGCCTTCTTACTTAGTAATGGCAATACCATTATTGCAGAGCTACAGGTTAACAGTGGTGGAGGAAGTGAATGGAGAACCTGCTTAGTTAGGGGCTGCTGAATTTTATCTCTGTGTGAGATAAAATTTTCATTGCAGCTTGGTTTTGTATACATTACATTATACATATTCGTATAAAGTTTTGTATACTATACATTATAAAACTTAGTAGATGCTCTGTGTAAAAAGTGCTAGTGATTCTGTATGTGCTCATGCACAAGGAATATGTCCTAATTTCCTAGAAAAAATAATATATATATATATATTATATAATTTTATATATATATATGTAATTATTATATATATATATATAAATTGAAATGGTGTGAATGAATAGGACAGAGAGTTTGAAGAGCTTCTTCAAGAGCCTCTCTCTGAGAGGCATATTCCCCCTCTCCCTTGTGCCAACGCCAGCAGTCACCCAACCAAAAAAAAGCAGGCACCTGATGCAACTGATCCCACCAAGGTGAGGGACTGGACGGAGTTGAGTTCCTGACCTTGCTTCCAGACTGGGTGACTTCCAGACAGGGTTCATGGAACAACTGACCAGGGACAGGGGCAATGCAGGCTCTTAAACTGCTGTGACACTCCACCAAAAGATTAACAAGAAGCTATTGAAGATGACTTTTTAGCTACCATACCTTTCTACATGGAAGTTTATGGACATTTTTTGCTGAGTTTCTTTGTTCTGTATATGTTGTGCAGATATAGAGATTACTCAATTTTGTCTCCTTTCCACTGTTTCTCTCCCCTGTTTTTTAGAACATGACATATGAAAGTCAGCCTGGGGCCTGTCAGCAGCAGATCAAAATATAGTAGCTAGTTGAGGGAATAACTGACCTGGTCTAAAAATAACATGTCCATTCAAAAATGCCCCAAAAAATGTTGTATAAACTTTACATTACTGCTTCTCCATAGCACAAACCAAAGACACATGCAATGTGAAATATGGGCATTAAAAAATGTTAAAGAGTATCCTTAACTCAATCTTTAGTTAGATTACCCCTGAACTGTATGCTAAAATAAATTGTCTTTTAAAGATACAACTGTATATGGATGCTACTTTGAACCAGGGTGGAAGTACTAAGGGAATATTGCTCAAAACTCTTGCTGCCATACAGAGAATCAAGTGCTATTTAAATGGCTCCTGTGGTCTAAGCAAAAGACTAATGTGTGAGGAAGGCACACCTCCAAGCAAGGCAATCCTGAGCCAGCAGCTCACTGAGCATTAAACACAAAGGAAAACACAGTCCCGCTCTCCCTCTGTGGTAATGCACAGCGTATCAGAGAGGCTGAGCTTCAAACAACTATTCCATTAAGACCATCTATTATTTCCTTTTGAGGCTGGAAATGTGAAGTGTAGCCTTTAGAAAATATAATGTGGGGTTGTGGTTTGAATCAAAACTCTTCTGTGGTAAAAGCACTTCAGTTCTTATTCTTTCATTAACAACATGAGGGGCATATTTTAAATTTACTTCTGATAAAGAAATCTACTGTCTTAAAAAGCCAGGCAATAAAGGGTCAGCGTGCCATTACTGTCCACTTCTGTCCAGTATCCTGCCTGAGGAGATAAGTTACATGAGGTGTAGCCTTTGGTGGTGAAGATGGCTTTGAAAGTTCCTGTTATAACAGAGCAAGATTTGACTTTAATCACGCTGGTCTGGCATGATCTGCTGTGTCTTCAGTTGTCCCAGCTTAACTGCTTGTGGTGGTGTACTGTAGACAAGCACACAGATGTTGGGCTTGAAAAAAAATTATTCTTGGAGTGTTGCCTGTAACTGGGATCACTTCCATGAGCTCAGGCCATGAGCAGTGTCCATGACTCAGCTGTACCACACTGAATTAGGAGTAATGGATGGCAGACTTCGAGCATATTCAACACCTTTTAATTATTTCAGAAATAACATATTTCACTTTACCTAGAGTTTGTGTATGCTTATTTTACCAGTAAATCTGGTGGGATGAAAGAATTTTGAACATAAATCAAAAGACATAATGAAACCAAATCAGTGGCAAAATATTCCTTGAATTAAATAAGCTCAGACTTCCACATGCTCAGGATTGACATTAGCTCTGCATTATTATTATCATCATCATCACCTATTCTAAACTCCTGAATAATACATATGATAAGACTTTTCTGAATTAATTGTCTTGAATTATATATTCTTTTTATTAAAAAAAAAAAACAAAAACAAAAACAAACGGTAATATATCTAACAATAACCTTGTTAGGTTATCTCAGTGGTTAACTATCACTATTCTTAAAATTCTTACCTTTTTTTTTCTTTTTATTAATTTTATTTATTTATTTATTTATTTTTTCTTAATTGGAATTTGCCTTGCTTCAATTTGCAGTCACAGGATCTTCTTTTATCTTTATCTACAAGGATGACATGCCAGCTACAATCTGATTGTTACCCAAATTAGAATTTAGAGCCCATAATCATCACTTTTTTTTTTTTTTTAAACTATGCAGGTTCAGACCTTTGAAGATTTCATTGTGGGCAATGTTTTCCAATCCTTCAATCATCTTGAAACCTCTTCATTTGTGAGCTGTTTTTAAATGATATACAGCATGAATAGACATAATGTTCCAGAAACAGCGGTACTACTGTTAAACCGCTGGTATAATCTCTCTCCACAAATCCAGTATTTTCTCCTTATACATCATAGAATTGAATCATAGAATGGCTTGGGTTGGAAGGGACCTTAAAGACCATCTAGTTCCAACCCCCCTGCCGTGGACAGGGATGCCACCCACCAGATCAGGTTGCCCAGGTCCTCATCCAACCTTGTCTTGAACACCTCCAGGGATGGGGCATCTGCAATCACCTTAGTTGTTTTGCACAGTGAACCCTTGATCAGACAGTTGTTTAGCAGTGATTGCTCCTGCCTAACTATCTGTTACTTGTTGGGGCAGGAAAACGCAACATTTTCTGCCCCTTGTACTTGCTCTCTGCCTTCTCCAGGAGCACAACAATGTCCAGTGAATCAGCTCCACAATAGAGAATTCCTGTAGAACCATCCTGCACTACACATGTGCTGTTATCTCAAAAACCTTGTTTCAAAATATGATATCCTGAAGAAGAGAAAAAAAGGGTGTGTGGAGAGAGGAGATAGAAAAAATAAATCAGCGCAATTGAACAAGTTATATGCATGACACTTCATAAACGCACATACATAGTTTATATACCTTCCCTTTGATTCCTTTATACACTGCAGACTGCAGGTAGCCTAATATATTCCAGGCAACAGTAAGCATGACTATCTCTAGACTTTATTTCTACACTTATTTTGCCTATTTGAGAAACCAGAGATGAGCATAAAATTTTATCTTCTGAATTCTTATCAAATGTCTCAGGTACTGTAGCAAAGGGAGTTATAACTTGCTTCTAACTTCTACTCTTCCATCCCAGTGTGGAACAAATAGATTTTAACACTGGAATGCAGAGTAAGAGTAGCATGCTTTGTAATTATATGAAATCCATAAGCATTTCTCTTTTCTAGGCCTAAAAAACACTGGGTTGAAGTTTGACAGATTATTTTGGTATGACATTGTGCTTTGGTGACAAGTCAGTTATTAATGTAACATCACATAACTTTTCCAGCTCATGGGAAGGTATAGCCTGTTTCAACCATTGGGGTCAACTTCTAGTTGTGTCCTTCTAGTGTCTTCCTCTGCTAATGAGCTTGGCCTTGGGTTTGAAATAAAAGCAACAGACAGACATTCTTGAAGACGCTACAGAAGGCTCATATTTTCCATTTTGAAGACAGCTATTCTACCTCAGTTGGCTAGTAGTGTTTTATTACATATTCAGTGCACTCATTCTGGTTTTCCCAATACAAGCTACTCCAGACCTGATCTAAGCTTTAATCCTTGTACTGTTCATGTACTTGACCTCATAAATTCATATGTCTATTAGTTTAAAAATTAGATAATGTCTGTGGAGTGGATATATAGGTTTCCACCTTTCCAGGTGAATGTCCAACATATCAAGCTGCCTTTTCCAGATTAATTCCTGACTGCACAACATCCTATTTTTGACAGAGTAGAGTATATCCTGACTTGGTGTAAACAGCCTGATAAAGCAAACAGAGCCTTAAAATTTGGTAAAATATGATTTCCCTTAATAAAATATATTTTTCATGCTTATGTTAGCCCAGATGACTTGGTCAGATTTCAATGGTTTGTACAAAATGTAACAGA
Organism: Cygnus olor; assembly: GCF_009769625.2. Classification (NCBI taxonomy): domain Eukaryota; kingdom Metazoa; phylum Chordata; class Aves; order Anseriformes; family Anatidae; genus Cygnus; species Cygnus olor. The sequence continues at coordinate 11,978,361 of NC_049169.1, read as the reverse complement.
GACATGCCTTTTTCAGCATTTTTTTTTATTTTGAAGTTTATTTCTCTTTGCAAAGGTATAGTCCAACATAGGACTTTTCTATACAAAGTCTTAACAAGCTCTGAATCAGGAAATGTCTATCTAATATTCAGAGATTCCAAGAGTGTACACTCCTTTCACTTGCAGTGTGTTGTGATAGCCTGGCCTTTTTACCTGTATGCTCTTAGAGAAAGTCATCTTCTCCATTTTAGTATGGAGGTTACTAGCAGAGAGCAGTATTACCAATCTTGTGCTTCATTGGGTGTGTAGGTATATTAGGCAGCAAGTAGGTCAAATCAGTCAGGAAATATGTGATACTGGAAACGAACAGTGGCAGAGCTTCATGTGCTTGGGAACTTAAAAATTAAAGCCTGAGGCATCATGGAGCTTTGGCAACTGCACAGTTTGGCAGTGTGGAATTCAAGTGTGGAATTCTCAAAACCATGGATTTGAAGCTGTGCTCTTAAATCGTGTCTAAACCCATGTTCAGCACATACATCCATTGTGGGGCCAAAACTTTGGATGTTAAAGCCTCACAGCGAGCTCTGGGTATTTGGTATATATCAAATAAGATTTTGGTCACCAGCCCCTAAACAAAGATCATCTCTGAAAACAGTATCTATTCTCTTCCATGACTGATGCTTTCAAAACAAACAAAAAAGTAATTATTATACTTGTATGTCTGAAGCATTATTATTACATTTTTTCCCATAAATTCCAGTAGAAAAAATATGCAAGGGCATTAAAAATCCACCTACCTTTGACAACAGTTAAAATATATGCTATCAGATGCTGTAGAATTACAAGTAAAAAATTGTGGTGCTATGCTATATTACAATTAGGCATTAGAATTAGTAGAATCCATGATCTAGTACGCATGGAGAGGGAATTTAATAGTAAAACAGGAACATTGGTAACTCAGAAAATTTCAACTTTCCTTATTCAGAAGAACAAAATTTGTTCTGGACACATTAAGCTAGAAATTATAGAAAAAGCTAACTCTAGGATTACAGAGTTGAAGCAGCAGAGGCCAGTAAGTACTCCATAATAAACATGATTTTATTTGAACATGATGAAATCTTCTTCCGAAAGTTAGCAGAGGTTTTAGAAGCAAGAATACTCTTAATACTCTGTGTGAACTGTATTTTGTCAGGAGATCTTATATAAGTTAAAATTTAAGCAAGTGAAGTCAAAATATTTTGAAGTTTTAAACAGACATGAGTGCAGTAATGTATATTACAAATTAGGATGTTGCAAAGAGAAGAAAGAACAAAGACAAGTGAATGAATAAAAAGCAGAGGTTGTGTTATCCAGGAGTGCTGATCAGATGAGCAGGGCCTGGAATTGGTACTTACTGGGTACATATTGTGGTGAAGACTAAGTCAATAAGAAGGGTGAATATAACTGAAACCCAGAAGCATGAAGCTGAGGAAGAAAGAAGAAAGAAAAAAGAAAAAAGAAAAAAAAAAAAGAAAAAGAAGAAAAAGAAGAAAAAGAAAGAAAAAGAAAAAAGAAAAGGAAAAAGAAAAGGAAAAAGAAAAGAAAAAGAAAAAGAAAAAGAAAAAGAAAAGAAAAAGAAAAAGAAAAAGAAAAAGAAAAAGAAAAAGAAAAGAAAAGAAAGAAAAGAGAAAAGAGAAAGAGAAAGAAGAAAAGAAAAGAAAAAGAAAAGAAAAGAAAAAGAAAAAGAAAAAGAAAAGAAAAAGAAAAGAAAAAGAAAAAGAAAAGAAAAGAAAAAAGAAAAAGAAAAAGAAAAAGAAAAGAAAAAAAAATAGAACTGAGAATATTCACAAATTAGGGAGAGATTAGGTTGAAACAGAATTTAGGAAGGAAAGAAAAGGAAGGAAATAAAGGAAGTAATCTTACAAGTCCTACAAGAAATCTAAATACCACATCGGAATACAAAAAGACAAGTACTGTTCTTGAGTGCTGAAGGGAATAAGAACAGTGAAAGACTGTACTTAATCTAGCTAACAGACTTGACATATACAGAGAAAAGGCACTGACACACACTAAAGCAAGGCAACAAAACAGTACTGGTGAGTGAAATGAAACACGATATTGTAGGGGTGTCAGAAATATGGCAGAAAAGAAGTCTGAATAACACTAGGGTAAAAGCTATTCAGGAAAGGTAGGAATAAATGTACACTTGATAAATAGTGTTGCATATTGACCATGCAACAAACTGGAGGGATAAGTGATAGCATAGGTAAAGCAGAATTTCTCTGGTTCAGATTGCTTTGGATGGCAATATTAAGACTCTGCAGAAAGCCTCCAAGATAGAATGTATTAAGATAAAATTTTCGTAGAAGAGAGAAATTCCAGGTGTAGGTGTGGTTCTATCTAACTGTAAGTGGTTGCCAGTGTAGTAATTTATAGCACTCCATAAGATGGAGAAGAGAGTTTTCTGATAAAAAGACCAGGTATATGAGATTGGACCTGAAAAGGATAGTATTGAGAGGGCTGATTAATCAACTCAAGGTTTAACAATCTGAGCATATTCATGGATGCTCAGTTATAAGTGGAGCTGAGGGTCACAGACTCCGAACTTCCTCTTTCTGGAGAGCTGCAAATTAGCGGTGGTTGTTCATCCTGCAGGAAGCCCTTGCCACAACTCTTGACACACTCCTTGAGCAAATGGAAGCTGTGTTAATGCTCACTGTGTGGGCTGAGTTCATGTCTGCAGAAGTTACAGAACAGGCTAGCCAGAGAAGCATTGTCTCAAAGGGAAGGTCAGCACCAGCATCTGTGATCTCCCTGGAGTTTTTAGAACACAAGTGATGAATGGGCCTGTCCATTTTAGATGGAAGCAAAGCTCCTATGCTTAGACTGGAGGGAAAGAATAATGTGTGTTGTATAATACTGGAAAAACCTAGTAGATAAAATTTCAAGTTGCCAGCAAGAAACCTTATTGAATCTGTATAACTGAGGCTGGTGCATCAGCAAGAATAGCGTCATAGTAATGATGTCCAAAAGAAGGCAAAACGTAATATTAAAAAACTATAGATCTGCGAGTTTGACCTAAGTATAATGGAAAGGTTTGGAGCAAATTTGGAAGAGAAGAATAATTAAGTCATGGAGATAAATGGAAAATTGGAGTAAATACAATATTGTTTTATGAAATCAGTTCAGTCCAAACTAATTCACTATATTTAATCTATGAGTTGCCTAATTTTCTAGAAAGAGAAAATACAGTGAGGGTCATCTGCTTGGATTTTAAGGAATGTTTGAACCTTCTCAGCCTACTTAGAAGCACACTAATGACCACCCTCCTAATTAAACATTTATTATTTATTGGAATTCATTAATGAAAATCCTGATTAGAATGAAACACGCATAATATTTTAAGAGTTTACCATAGGTAAGCCAATTTGAAGTCCAATTTTTAACGAATTATTCGCTCATGTCAGTGTCATTGCTTCTTACTCTTATTTCGTACATTGTTTAAGGCATGCTGTGCCAGATAATGCCATAAATTTATTAAAATCAAGTTATATCACATATTTTTATTTCCTTCTTATTTTAGGAGTTATTTAATGAAACTAGACGGTTTCATATTAATTTTCTTGACAAATACATGTTTCTTGTTATTTATAATCGTATTATCTTGCTCACAAATTGAACCTTTAATATGTTTTCCAGAATATTGTGTGAAACTCAGCTGATTAAATCCGTATTTCACTAAGTCCTCTTTTCTCCCCATTAGTTTGGAGACAGAGAATTATGTAGGCTTTTTCCAGTCCTCTGGACATTATCTGTCTGTCAAGACTTCTAAAAGATAGTAATCAAAGCTTAATTTGTCTATTCCTTACTCATTCAAGGATGAATTATATCTGGACATACTACTTGAGTACATCTATGTCAGCTAAATGTTATGTAAACTTTCTTAGTCTGACTTGTACTCTATTTTACTTAAAAACAAACAAACAAACAAACAAACAACAAAAATGTTAATTAATTTATTTATTTGTTGGTAAGGACCAGAGCAAAGAAGCATGGAAATGTTACCCTTCTTTTGAATCATTTGCATTCTTTCCAATTTAATCTGTAATTCAAATGTAATGTGCAATTTCATATGTAATTTGCCATATATATCCTTCATGATTTAGCTTTACAAAGCAACTGCTGTGCTCTCCTGTGGCTCTCAGAAGGTTTCAATACAGATATAACAAATCATATTCTCTGAAAATCTACCCTTATAATGTGACTATTTTTCTTTTATTTCTCCAAATTAGTCTATTTGTTCTACAGTTATGCTACCTGCCATGTATTATATGGGCATTTGCATTTGAATTTAAGAAGTATTTCAGAAAAAAAATATTTTTTTCCTGTGACAAATATGAATAGGCAGGGGAAATTATTTGGCTTGTGTTTGTTGCTGTGTCAGTGGCATATCTTCTTGGATTTGGCTGGCAGGTAGTGCAGCTTTTTGATTGCTACATCAGTCTCCCTCACTCTAGCATCCTCTGATGCACTGTGAACTGGCTGCTTACTCCATACAAATTTGTAGCCAGCTCCACCAGTACAGATTACTGAGCTTAAGGAAAATTAGATCAAAAGAAGCTAAATACAATTCTTTTAATAAATCAATGCCAACTACTTTTTTTTTTTTTTTTTTTCCCATGGGTTTTATTTTGCGAACTTTCCTGTTTTATTTTGTGAATTTTCAAGCACGCTATTTCTGTGCATAATGGCATTTAGAAATTAACCTCTGCTTTCTCCTCTGTGTTAAAATTCAGTAACACAGTAACATAGATCTTGATTTTTCATAGGTGACAATCATGGAGAAATTGAAGGTGCTACACAATCATGTTAGATGTTAATTTTCTGCAGCTGAGTGTTGTAGTTCAGTAGTTTATCATTTCTACCATTTTACTCTCTTTAGCTGTACTATGAAACATCTATTTTCACATTATTTGCATATCAAACTGCCACTTGCAAATGTTCAGAAATGCAGATGTACACACTCCTGTGTGACTCCCCAGTCTAGCTTCCTTAGACATATCTATGACAACTATGTGAAAATGGTGTTTGCACTCAGGTTTCTTAACAAAGATCTTTCACCAGCAGATTAAGCAGGCAGCACTTGCTTACATTAATTACATTAATTTAAATTTAAATTAATTTAGAATATATAGCTCCAAAACTTAGATGACAGAATAGTATCAAATGCAAATGCAAATGCAAATCTTCAGCAGCTAACAATGGAACAGGAGTAGATTTCAAACTTTTCCAAAGGAGATGTTTCCTGCATATAAAAACAATATGTGTATACAATGCACCAAGGTGGATGGTTTAAATCAGTGATTTTAAGTATCATTTAAATCAACTAGCATTAATTTAAACAATATTTATCTTTTTTTTCCTAAGATATTCACCAAAATAAATCCTGTTCTAATTAGCTGATATAGTTTTGTTAAGTTTAATGAGGATTTTTGCTCAGTGAAAGATGCATGTCTGCAATAAATTGCATAAACTGTTATAAAACTAAATGCATTAATTATGATTCCAAGTATTATTAGCTTTAGTATGCCTATAAATAAAAAAAAAAAAAGTGATTATTTTATTTATTTTATTTATGGAATGTTGTGCTTTAGCTCCAGCAAGCAGCTCGGCACCCCACAGTCACTCACTCACTATCCCCAGGTGGGATGTGGAAGAAAGATAAAAATGCAAGAGCTCATGGGTTGAGATACTGACTGTTCACTAGGTAAAGCAGTTCACGGGTGACACCCTCCCAGTTCCCTATGCATCCCCTGCCTCTCCACTGGCATGGCAGCACGAGAAGCAGAAAACTCCTTGTCTCTATGTAAGTAAGCCCTGCTCTGCAACAACTGAAAACATTGATGTGTTATAACCACTATTTAATCAAAAATCCAAATGCAGCATCATACAAGCCTCTACAAAGAAAATAAATTTGTCCCAGCCAAAACAATAACAAAACAAAGAATTATTTATTTTTTTGTATACAGTTCATTTGAATATAAATTTCGTTTAATTTGCACTCACTTAAAAATGAAGCAAAACAGTGTTTTGATATTGCTTACTGGAGAAAATAAAACCATAGAAATTAAGAAGAAAGAAATTAAGAAGAAACTGAGAAATTGAGAAATTGAGAAATTAAGGAAGGAAGGAAGGAGGGAAGGAAGGAAGGAGGGAAGGAGGGAAGGAGGAAGGGAGGAAGGGAGGAAGGGAGGAAGGGAGGAAGGAAGGAAGGAAGGAGGGAAGAGATTTGCCAAAACAAGGTTTAAGGCAAAATTAATTAGTTTATTACATGAAGAAAGTATTAGCAATCACTAGTTCAATAGATTATTTTTGCTTCCCTGCCTTTCAAGATTTCATTTCACACCTCATCATTACTTACAAACTGAAACTGGAAAATGAACTTTCCTCCCTCTTCAACATGCTCTGAATCTCACAGCTTTGCTTCAGTTCAGCATTAAACTAAATTAGTCAAATATACTGAAGAGAAAAATATCCTTGTGCATCTTCACGAAACAAAGCTATTGTTAAAATTATCTTAACAACTTCAATAGACTATGGCTTTAGTTTCTTAGTTGGTAAGTCCTAGCTCTTCATGCTCTTTTTTTTTTTTTAATTATAGTAGTAAACCTGCACCTCTTAATTGAATGTAAATTATGTTAAGGGTCTGTAAAGGAGTCAGAATGTAAATTAGAAATTTTTTAAAGGAAAAAATGTTTATATTTGAGAATATGCATCTTATAAAATTTCCCTTATTTATGATATGTAGAGATCTAATATACAAACCCAGGTACTGACTGTGAGTCTATGTACCTGTGTAAATAATCAATGACTATTCATGATTTTATGGTACAACTTAAAATTTATTATTTTCAATAGCTTCTACATTCCTTGAAAAGCCGGGGGGGGGGGGGGGGGGGGGGGGGGGGCGGGCGGGGGGGGGGGGGCGGGACAACAACACTTGTAGCTGTTCAGAATTTGAATCAATTTGAATCCAAAAACTATTTGGCCACAGTGTCTAATACCTTGTATCTTTGTTTAAACCTCTGTTGCACATGTGCAATACTATTTTATTGAAGGATACTACAAGGCGTGCTGAATTCTCAGGTGTTTAATTGGGGTACAGAAGTTTGAAATCATTGTGTCTCTGTTTTCCACCTTGGTACAACACAAGTTGAAGTGTGTTACTTTCTGATTCTTGAACCCAACTTATCTTGACTTCTTTTTGTTTAGTTGAAATAATCATTCATTTAATCACTAAAATACTTTCAATGAGACCAAACAGCTTTATTCTACCATGAGTAATGTTTTGGATCTCATTGAAGACAGCCATAAACAGACCTCTAGGGAAGAATGAGCAAAGAACCAGCTTATATGAGGACAAGGTTCTCCCTAATGATTTCCTAGCTTCCAACATTTTCCAGTTCAGTGGACTTTCCAAGCCTGTTACTGTAGGTCTTTTTACCAAACATGTATTGGATATCTCTTCCAGAACTTCATACAGTCTCCCTTGGTCATCTAAATATTCTATATGCAAAACAACCTTTGGCAAGAAATAATACAGCTCCTCTGCCCAATGTTTAAAATATTTCCTTTTTTTTTTTTTTTTTTTTTTTTTTCCCCACTAGCTTCATTTTACAGTCTTTAGTTTTGTCATTGATATTGAGTATTCATGAAGACTGAGTATTTTTTATTGATTGAATTATTGTTGAGCAGTCCATCCCTCTCCTTCTTCTACATGGCCATCTTGATTTTGTAGATCTCTATCACACCTCTCAGATCATATGTTTTCCAAGCTGAAAAGCCAATCATGGATGAGTTTTGAATTTATGCAGCAAAGAGGTGTTTTCTCCCTTGTTCTCTGTTCATTCAACACATTCCTGACTTGTTCTTTATTATTCTTCTTAATTTTTATTTTATTGTTATTATTATTATTTTAAATCCTTCGAGCTCAGAGCTGGTATTTTCATAGACCTATAACACCCCAAGCGATAACACCATAAGATGTATAGGTTTAAGTAACCCAAGGGTGTTCAGAGAGCTGGCTGATGTCATTGTGAGACCTCTCTCAAATATTCAATAGTCTTGGTCATCTGGAGAGATCCCCGTCAACTGTAAGCTGGTAAATGTTGTCCCAGTTTTCAAGAAGGGCAAGAAGAGACAGGCTTGACAGTCCTACTTCATTGGCTGGTAAAATTATGGAGAATATTATTCTCAAAGTTATAAAAAAAATTTTCAAATATGTGGTAGTCATTGATCATAGCCAACAAGGGGAAAGTCCCGTTTAACAAATTTCATTTCCTCTTATGGCAAGGTGACTCACCTAGTTGACTGAGGAAAGCCTGCTGATGTAAACTTTCTGGATTTCAGCAAAGCTTGTGATACTGTTTCTTACAGTTTCCTTCTGGACAAAATGTCCAGCATACAGTTAGATAAAACATAATATGATGGGTGAACATGTTGTAGTAAATGGGATTATAGCCAACTGGCATCCAGTCACTAGGGTTCCCCAGAGCTCCATTTAGCATCAGTTCTCTTTAATGGTAGAATAATAAAAGATAGTGAAGAGTCTAGATGGGAAGACATATGAGGAGCAGCTGAGGTCCCTGGTTTGTTCAGCCCAGCAGAGCAGGCTGAGGGGAAGCCTCATGGTGGCCTGCAGCTCCCTCACGAGGGGAGCGGAGGGGCAGGCGCTGAGCTCTGCTCTCTGGGGACAGCGACAGGACCGAGGGAAAGGCATGGAGCTGGGACAGAGGAGGGTCAGGCTGGGTGTTAGGGAAAGGTTCTGCACCCAGATGGTGGTCGGGCACTGAGACAGGCTCCTCAGGGCAGTGGTCACAGCACGGAGCCTTGGACAACACTCTCAGACATATGGTCTGGATTTGAAGTGGTCCTGTGTGGAGTCATTGTTGGACTCTATGACCCTTGTGGGTCCCTTAATTCTTGGGAACTATTCTATGATTCTAAATTTTCAGTCCTGAGAGGTAACAGACAGCTCAGAATCCACTTTTTCTGAAGCTTGAATTGGTTTTACTCATTGGTATCATTTTACATTTGTTTACACTGAATTTCATATGATATTTATTGCCCAGTCTTGTCAGTTATTCTGCAACACTTCACAGTTGGAACTCATCTTACTAAATTTAATAATTTTGTACCATCAGCAAACCTTATAATTGATTATTCCCTTTTCTAGGTCATTTATGAATATTTTAAGCAGCATAGGTCAGCAGCACAAATTGAAGAATCTACTGCTGGCCTCCCTGATCTGTAAGAACTATTTATTTACTCCTTTTCTCAGTTTCCTACAGTTTATCAATTTTTTTAGACATGCCAGGGCCTCCTCTCTTAATCCACTACCTTTTTCACTAGTTTCCTTTAAAAACATATTGGAAATCAAAATAGAATAAATTAATCAAGCTTTTTTTTTTATTAACAGAGTTTTTGACCCTTTCAATACCCTCTAAGACACTTTTAAAGCTGGACTTCCCTTTAAAGAAGCCATTTTTAGTATTTTTGTTTGTTTGTTTTTAACTCAGATGGTATTTATCCAGAGATCCACTAATGCATCCTTTAATTCTTTTACTGATCCTTCTGATACAGACATCATATTTACAGGTTGGTAATTCCCTGAATCTCCCATGGAAACTTTTTGAAAATTGACATCCCATTTTCTACCTTACAGCCTCTAGGAACCAAAAAAATTTTAAATGATAGATTGTATACCATGATTAGTAATTCAACTATTTCATCCTGGGCTTCACTTGGAGCTCTTGCCTGATGATTTCTTGATGATTTCTTAGCATTGTCTCTGTGTACTTATACCACAGTCTTTTCCACAGCTATCTCCATTTCAAACAGATCTCTGAGGACATCCTGCCCCTTCCCTACCTGCTACCCAAGAAAAGGCTTTCATGTGGGATCTTTTTTTTTTTTTTTTTTTTTTTTTTTTTTTTTTTTACCTTTTGCAGGTTGTGTGGTACTTATGAAGTTCTAATTAATAAATAATTCTCAGTTTGCTTTTTAGGCAGGACTGATGCCTATTTGAAGATTAGTTGTCTCCAAAATGTCCCTGAAAGTGCTGCTGATTAATTTTCCCATCTCTCTAAGTTCCTCTAATTCAAACAGCCTGGTCTCATGGGCTGAAATTCTCTCTGTGAAGCTTTTATGTTGCTGATACTATTCCTGTGTGCCATTTTCCCATAGGGAAGACACTCATCATTTGACATTTAATATAGTAAACTGGGAAAATGTTTCCCTTTTGGCTGAGTTTGTCCTTCATTCTCCTCATGAATGAGTAGGTGACTTCCAAAGCCGTCCTGTATGTCCATGTGATCTAACTGACATCTCTTCCTTCTGTACTTAATGCAAAAGCTACAAAGCATGAACAAATACTTGCAACAATAACTGCTCTAGTAAATATATGAGGTTTATTTTTACAAAGTAACAATTAGGGAAATAATTTATTTAGCTCTATATGTTTTTCTCTAATGATTATAATGACGTTTAGGCTGGGGGGGGGAAGAAAAAAAACACCTTACACCATCTGATTTTTAAAAGATGCAAATTTATGGAAGAACAAAAGGTTCTATAAGAGCTTTTAAAAGAAGAACATCTCACCTCATATAAATTCTTAAAATTCTATAAAAATTCAGTATCACATAAGAATTTTCCATATAGACTTCCCTCCTCCCAAAGACTTTGAAGAAAGATTTCAAAAATATTTTAGACAATCTGTATACAGAAAATAGAATGGAGTAGTTTTGTACATCATTCTCTGGGAAAGATATTAAATACAAATTCCTTCAGTGTTTCTCTGAACTTTTAACAACTAACAAAATGCCAAAGGAAGATAAGGCTATCTTGAAAACTCTGCATCTACAGACTATCTATCCTTCCTAAGACAATACATGGGAATATTCAGAAAAATACTAGCAAGAGTACAAGACAGTTAAATCCTGAAACTACAACAGCTCTAGAAGATACAGAACATAATCAATGTAAACTTGTATAAATGTCCCAGCTGTGGGGTTCTAAGACTGTGGGCTAAATCTATAAGATAAGGACTGAAAGCCAGAACTGCTGATTTCTCTTTGGAGGCTCGACATTTCATTTTAGTGTATCATGAGTGAGTCTCAATGCTTCTATTTGCAAAATAATCGATGTTTTAAAAACATAAAGGTTCATCTAGATTCTCTGCTTGGTATTCAGATCTTGGTTTTCATTTGGCAGATCTTGATTCTGAAGTCTAAACCAATCTGAAATATGGATCCAAAGCATGGTGAAGCATGCATTTTTTAAATGTTTTATATGAAGAGAGTCAATTTAGGTTATATGTAGAATATTTGTGAAGAAAAAAGTCATCTGTTTTTGTGCAGTTTCAATACCTTGAAAATACTTCCCTGCTGTGCACTGGCACCTTATCAATTTTATTATTGCACATGATTTTTCTCTAGATTGGTTAATTCACAAACAACTTTGTGATTTTTTACGACTCTTTATGAACAGATGGAAGTAAGAGTAACTCCAACATCTGCTAGGTAAGAATCATCTTAAAATCAATAAAGATGAAAGCTGGCATTAAGTGCTAACATGGATAGATCTGTTATGTTTGAAATTGCACAACAGAAATTGGAGCTTTGTTGTGAAGTAATTACTAAGGGGGGCATGCAGAGCAAGACATACAACATTCCAATTATTTTGTATGGCAGAGATTAAGTCTACAACTCTGTTTTAACCGGATAGCTGAATGAACAAGAATCTCTAAAAGCAGTAAGAGTGCTGACTGTTCAAAGGTGGTTTCACGAGTTGGTTTTGGAGCACAGGTACACGCACACCAACTCTGTTTCCTGTAGACCAACATTCCTAACAGCTGCTTATGTGAGTTTTCACAGAATAATAGAACAGTTGATGTTGGAAAGAACCTCTGCAGAGCATCTGGTCCAAGACCCCTGCTCAAGCAGAATCATCTAGAGATTGTTTCTCAGAACCATATCCATTAGAGTTTTGAATATCCGAGGAGGGAGACTCCACAGCTCTCCCCCTCTAATCTGGTCTTGTGAGACCCTACCTGGAGCACTGCATTCAGCTCTGGGGCACCCGGCATAAGAAGGGCATGGACTTATTAGAAGAGCCCAGAGGAGGGCCAAAAGATGATCAAACAGATGGAGTACCTCTCCTATGAAGAGAGGCTGAGGGAGTTGGGGTTGTTCAGCATGGAGAAGAGAGGCTCCGGGGAGACCTTACAGCAGCCTTCCAGTGCCTAAAGGGGGCCTGCATGAAAACTGGGAAGGGACTCTTTGTCGGGGGGTATAATGATAGGACAAGGGGGAATGGCTTTAAACTAAAAGAGGGTAGGTTTATCAGATTTTATCAGAGGAAATTCTTTACTCTGAGGGTAGTGAAGCACTGGACCAGGCTGCCCAGAGAAGCTGTGGATGCCCCTTCTCTGGAAGTGTTCAAGGCCAGGCTGGATGAGGCTTTGGGCAACCTGCTATGATGGGAGGTATCCCTCCCAATGGCAGGGGGTTGGAATTACATGATCTTTAAGGCCCCTTCCAACCCAAACCATTCTATGATTCTATGATTCCATGATTCCACAACCTCTCTGGGCAACTTGTTCCACCTGTGTGTTTTCTACCTGGAATTTTCTACTTAGAGTTGTTTCTTGATCATCTGGGACATAAATTTATTTTATTTTTGTTTGTAAGCAAATCATGCCCCTTGAGATTTTGTATTTCTGTTCCTGTGATGATTTTTAACAGCCTCCATCCTCTTTTTAAATTACCTAATTTTGTCTGTGTGTTACTTTTATTATGGAAATGAAAATGAAAGACACAAGGTGGCCTAGCCAGTGCCCTTCATGCCCTACTCTGATCATATCCTTGCAGACCAGAGCTAATGGATTGGCTTGGAGCAGTTATGCAGTTCTTTGCATCTGCACTGCTGTACCTCTAGCCCGTCACGTATCGTTTGGTACCTGCAGTGGCAATGGGAAGGAAAGAGCACAAGGTGAATGAGAACAGACACCACTTAACTGCATGAGTATTAGGCAACATATGACAACACACTCCACACAGCAGGTGGACTACCTGGAATAACCTGACACTTATAGCAAGAAATATCTGATTTCTTTATAGTATTCATGAAAACCTTTTACTTTCCATCTCTTTATTAAATAGGCCAGGCCAGAGGACTAAGGTAATTAGGAGGCAGCTATACAATTATGGACTGCTGTCCTTTGGTAAGCAGCATAGTGCTTGTCTAAGCGAGAGAGAGACAGTGGCACAGACTTCCCTGTACGTGTGTTGGCAGGGAAGGTCTGTACAGAAAGACCTATTTTCTAGAGTCCATATTAGTTGCCAAAAGCTCTGTTAAAAAAAATGCTTCACTGAACAAATTGGGTTTAAAACGTGTGTGTGATTTGTCAAAATTATAATCTGCGGGGGTGATGTTCAGCTGACTCTGTGTAGCTGTCTATTGTAGAAGGCTATATTTGATCTAGTCGCTCTTGGCTCCCTTTGCAGCCAATAAAGGCACTTTTAGATCATGACTCACCTACCCCTAAAGTAGATACCGTTTATATCCTAATACAGAAATGCCTGTACTTGGCTATGAGAAGAGTTGAGTTTGACTGCTTTAGAAAAAGACATGTAAAGTGGGGTGAGATAATTCCCAGCCTGAGGCACTGTTGTTCCAGCATGGCTGTTCCCACAATACAGTGACAAATAAGAGGTGTGTAATTCAACAGAGAAATGTGTGATTGATACTTCCTCTATTAGTGCTGCAAAGCTATAGATGATAGGAAGCTTGTGTCATTTATTAAGGGAGGTCAATTAATGGCTAACCAGCAAGAAAGAAATAACCAGGGAAAGATCTTTAAGAGTGTAGTGAATATATAATTTGACAGAAGCCATCCTGGGTAATGTGCACTGTTTTCATATGACAGTCCACAGCAACACAGCAGTACTAATACAGAAATGAATTTCCTTTACTTTGAGCTTTATTCTGCTCTTTTAACACTCTTACACACATGTAACTGCACCAATGAAACTGATGAAATTACTCCTGATGTAAGCAGTGTACATGACAGTGGCATCAGTCTTCTATTGCAATTCGCTTCAAGTTCAATCTATTTGTTCTTAGTAAAAAGATTTCCTGTCATTTCCTGTAATATAGTTTTGTGCTATGTTTTGCAAAGTGGTTTCTGCACTAGTATTTCCAATGAAACACTGTCACTAATATTTATTTATTTATTACTGAAAAATTGTTTTCCCCTTTTGATCTCCAAATATCCGCTTTTGCAACTTTAAAATCCTACGCTTCTGTTCCTGAATCTATTTTCTCATCTACTTCCTTCGGTGCTGTTCTCTAGGCTGTACTCTGCAGATTGACATGACTGACTCAGATGCCTTGATACTATAGAGACTCAGATATTATGGTAATGAACATGATAGGTACATTAGACTCCAAGAAGGACTTCAGGGTCATCATAGATAATTACCTTAACATCAGCTGTCTGCAGTGCTGTGACTAAAAGGGATAATGTGAACTTCAGAATTACATTAAGAGGAAGATACATCAAGTAGAGGTAGGAAAATAATCTGGAATTTGTGCGTGTGTGTGCATCTTTGCCTGAAGCATTGCTTACAGGGCACAGCTGGAGGCAGATCATCAGCATGGCTCTGTCAGCGCGCCAGGGAGTTGCAGGGGAACCCTGTCTTTAAATGTGTGGCGCGTGTAAAGCAATCACACATTCATGATCAAGGTGATTAGTGGAGTTTGGAAGTACATTTTCCTTTGTATTGACAGATTAGTTCGGTTTGTGGTTTTATTTATTTATTTATTTATTTATGCGTTTGCAGTGTCAAGTAAGGAATATTCGGTTTTATTTTACCTGCTCAGTGTCGTGACTCTGAACAGCTCTCAGACTCTGATGGCAAGTATTCTTTCTCTCTCCTTGTCCTCACTGCAGGACTGAGAGGTTGGAATTTTAGTTGGCCATAGCTGGATAACATTGAATTTCAATTGATAACAAGCAGTCAGGCTAGATGGCCTAACTTTTTCTTCTTTTCTCAGTGGAACAGATCAGCTGGAGGCAGGTATGCTCTATGTTATATTCTATAGCCTGGGTCCCCATGTAGTGATTGCCTGTATGCATTTTTTCCTTGGTTTTATTTGGAAAGAAACCTGTTGGGTAGGCAAGGAGGTACTCCATGCTTTTTGATATGAGCAACCTGGGAAGACCTGTTGTGCAGCAGGGACTCAGCTAATTTCTAGGGAAGATTTACATTTAACCTATTACTTGTAGTCTGAAGACATCTTGGAACTAGGTAAAGGTCCTTTAAAGCCCAACTTCCTGTTCTCTGCCTAAAAGTATGAAAGAAAGACAAGAAAAATGATGTCCCTGACTAGTCCAACAGGATATATATATATATTTTTTTATGTTTTGCTACTGAATAATTTATGTGTTCACCAAAAGGTCTAATATGATGCCTGTAATTCTGGGTACAGGCAGCAACAGGAAAAGCCTAGGAGTTCAGGAAAGTGTGTCTAAATTTATGCCTCAAAGTTGGATGATTCATGTTCACCCAACTATACTCAACACTACAAATGTCAAGCCAAATCCTTGGCTGGAAAACAGTTTTGCACTCATTGACTTTAGTAAAATGCTTGATATTTGTCCCTTTAGTACAGAGAGGATTGTTATGATATTTGTTTTGCGGAACAGAGCACTGATTTATTGAAACACATGACATCAATCAAAAACATTTTTCCAGTTTTCCCAGGATTGCTAAACAGGGACAAAAAATGAAAGATTATTCATTGTCCCCCTTCCCTCCCACCCTGTGTAAAAGCTTGTGGAAATTTTCTAATATTTCTTTGAACTTATATCTGAATTTCCTTATAAGTAGTTGAATGACAGAGGAAACTATTTAAAGCTTACATATATGGTCTAGAGAAGGAATCTGCCTATTATGTGACCTCAAAGATTAACACTATGGCATTACCATGAGATCACAGGGTAGGAAAACATCAGATAAATATTTTAAATGGCAAGTCATATCAGACTAACACCAAAGACTCCAACAAATGAAACTTACTTGTTAACAAACTGACATTATTTATTTAAAGGTCAGCTGACAAAAGGGTATGACTCCCAGGCAATCTCTCACATGCTGTGAGCAGTACCTCCCAGGGGAGATGCTGACCTTTTCCAGGGGAGGAGCTATTAAGACTGGTAAAAGTCAGTGATTTCCAGAAGAAATATAAAAATCATTATGCAGTGAACTAGGAGTGGACTTCTAATGGCTTCATGGTTATTCCAGGACAGGTGAGACACCATGGAGTCCGTCGATTTCCTTCATTTGAACTTTTTCCTTGGTGGCTGGATGCTGGTGGGTGCACCAATGTTATGGAATCAGCTTGCTGGGACTCAGATGAGAAATGCTCTTGTCACAGAAGCTGGGCAACAAATCTTTGGCAGGTAGCATCACCACTTCAGGAGTTTTAGAAAGATGACTTTATTCCCATCTACCATAGATTTTCTTACAGCTTCTTTGACTTCAGTAAGTGAAAGCCATTCTGCATGAGCCGAGAATTGACTCATTGCCTTGAAATAACATTAAGATGAAATTCTCTTTTTCATCCTCCAGTTGGGCAGATGTGTTCATAAGGGTGTTAGCTGAATGACTGCAAGCTCCTTGTACCAAATAACTAGTTTCTTAATGCCACACTAACCCTGACACAGCTAAAGGCAGATATATTGAACACCCACAGAAAACTGCCTGAAATCCATCTTGCATGTTAAAATATTTCTGTCCCTAGATGCACAGTGATCACAAGTACAGACTGTGTCTGAAAAAAGGATAATACAAAGCAGAAGCCAAAGAGACCAGGCCACGTACACTACTCATTACAAATATACCCTCACTTCAAAAATACATCTGTGGTGTGTGTGCTCTGTGTTAGGTCTTCTATATGTCAGACTGGATATTTGAACAAAATTGTTAATGAATGTCTCTAGTAGCAGAGCTGTGAGTATTGTGACAATGGTTTTGCTTTTGAAAGCCAAGTTCAATCTAACAATATGACTATAATGACTTACAAACAGGAAGTATATATATATATATATACACACACATATATAATAAAATTTGAAAGAATACTAAAAAATATTAAAAAAATATAAAGTGTGAGATTTTCTGTATTTTCTCAATGTTTTTTCAGGGCATACTGGGCTACACTGTATCCTCATTATGGAAAACTCCAATCATTCTCAGGGCATGTACTTTAGTTCATCTGTAAATTATTGGATATGACACTGGAATCACTTGTGGGAAATTCTGTAACCTGAACTATCCAGGAAGGCATAAATGATCATAATAATCATATTTTGGCCTTCAAATTTATGAATCTATGTTCATTGCAGACTGCCTTCTCCCTGCCAGGGATATATCTCTTACCCCGAGTCTGTAATTCTGCAGTAGAAATCAGCACTGCAGTGAGATTTTATCCTATTTTCTATCCACATTGTTTCTTACTGTAGTACAATTCTTCCTGCCGTTAAATGAAAACAGAGTTGAAATCCACTGAGCTACCTCTGAGACAAAACAATCCCAGTAGTAATAAAATGAGGTCCTCTGTGTTTAAAAGAGATTGCAACTTGACTATTTAAATTTTCGGACTGGGAGGTACACTGAGACACACAAGCTCAAGAGGAGTTCACGTACAGCTACCAGAAGCTTGTCACTTACATTTGTTATGCTGCAGAGACTAAAGAGAGAGCCTCAATTTCTTGCATGAGCAACTGGTGAGGTTCTGTTCTGTCTGATAAATGATGCTGCCCATGTTAAGGGGCTCTGGTTGAGACTGTTTTGGCATTGAGACTCGTGGAACAACTTTGGTGACAAATGCATGGCTGGAGGCCCTTGTATTAGTCTGGAGTCACTGAGCAACTGAGCAGCATTAACAGTCACTGAGAAGGCAGCTGCACTCTGACGTCCTTAACTGAGCCAGACATATCTCTCTGATGGGGGAGGATTGCTAGGAATTTATTTCAGTGTTGTCATCTATATGTTGTAGCCTATTGCCTCCCCGAGTCTGCAGATCTTCCTGCAAGGAACACCATGGCATTATCCACGATTGCTGTTTCCTGATTCCTCCTCTGCTGAAATCTTCATCTTAACTCATCCATCACAGTGCTCATCTAGTTGAGAACCACCTTGCTGACCCAGGCATATTTAAAACACTTCTTGCTGCTCTCGTGCTGTACTAGGAATACAGTATCATCACCTCATTAGTCATTGCCCGGACTTCACAAGAATTCAGAAATCACGTGCAACTACTCAAAGATCTTCTAGCTATATCTTCTAGCTATCAGTAAGCAAACCATCTTCAACTCCTACAAAATTTAAAGAGAGTGAAAGAGTCCAGCAGCCACTAAAAATCCAAGTTGTTGAATTTAAAGACAGACATACTTCCTAGTCTTATTTCTCCTCTGTTTTCACCCTTTGTCTTAACATTAGTCATCTTTTCCAGCCAATCCCATTTCCCTAATTCTTCCTCTGTGGCATGTCTGCTAAATGAGTGAGACCTAATTTTTTTTCTTTTTCTTCTTTCTTTCTTTCTTTCTTTCTTTCTTTCTTTCTTTCTTTCTTTCTTCTTCTTTCTTTCTTTCTTTCTCTTTTTCTCTTCTTCTTTCTTTCTTTCTTTTCTTTCTTTCTTCTTTCTTTCTTCTTTCTTTTTCTTTCTTTCTTCTTTCTTCTTTTTTCTCTTTCTCTTTCTTCTTCTCTCTCTTTCTCTCTTTCTCTCTTCTCTTTCTCTCTTCTCTTTCTCTTTCTCTTTCTCTCTTTCTCTTTCTCTTTCTCTCCTTTCTCTTTTTTCTCTTTTCTCTCTTTCTTTTTCTCTTTCTCTCTTTCTCTCTTTCTTTCTCTCTTTATATCTCTTTCCTTCTTTGCTCTCTTTACTCTCTTTTTTTTTTTTCTGTTGCAAATATTCTACTTTAGTGTGACTTTTATCTGAGTTTGTAACTGCATTATGCACACTCTAGAACATTTTGGAGGTGCTATTTATGTCAACAAAAATATCATCTGAAAATTATGTTGAATAGGGAGCCTACTCTGCAAGAAAAAAAAAAATATACGTATATAAAACTGTCACAAGCCATTTGCATGTTGTACGGGCTACAGGCATATATCAGTACACCTGGTCTGTCACCCCTCTGCTGCTAAAGAATGTAGTGCTCTCTGTAAGTGAAGATGCATTTATTTTCCTCATTTTTAAAAAGACAGTTTTATATAACCATGCAACATGGTTTATTCAGTATTCCTTGCTGCATAACATTGGCTGTGCAACTATTCTCATAACCTGACTGGAGTTCTCAAATTCACAGTTCCCACCTTTCAGATGAACAATGGCCAGATCAGTTTATTGCCGTTCTTCTTCCTCTTGTACTTGTCTATTTAGAATCAAATCCACCTCCAGGTGTTACTGCAGAAGGTGTAACACTTTTTTGTTTTCACAAAATATCAGTAAATCACAATTCTCTTCCAAACCTATAACTCTTCAGGTTAGGCATATTAAGGAATGAGAACTGTCTACAGGCAAAATATGTGTGGAGGCCTGTGCCACTAAGTGAATAAAAGTTTGACCATTGATTTCAGTAGAAACAGAAATTCACTCCTAGATTCTTTTTGGTACTTTAGCAGAACTGACTCATCTGTCTCCTTTTATGCATTGCAGCTGTATCAGTGGAGCTCCAAATGGTACAATTAGTTTTGTTTGTTTGTGTGTGTGTTTGTTTTTAAATAGTATATGTTGCTCCACAAAGCTGTATGTTTCATAGATGGTAGCTGAGAGTTCCTACTGATGTTGATGCCATCACAACCCATGGAAACCCCTGATGTGTATAGCTCTGCTTTTAGATATAAAAGGAAAAAATAAGTCCATCATCCATATGTTCTTTCCAACAATCTAGTAAGCCTGTATGAAACAGCATGATTAAAAATTCATTGCTTTTCAAGTTGTAGCTACACTTTTTTTATATATCTTTCAATAAAAGCTACAGAGAAGCCCAGGCTTAAACTTTAGGTTTAAGTTTGTTTTCTTGCTGCTGAGACCATTCTACTAAATTACATCAGCAAGCTGTGTCTATGTATTCAAAATGTTTATAGTAAGCTGAACGCATTTTGCTTAAGGGTCTGAAAACCCTTCTCTT
Organism: Cygnus olor; assembly: GCF_009769625.2. Taxonomy (NCBI): domain Eukaryota; kingdom Metazoa; phylum Chordata; class Aves; order Anseriformes; family Anatidae; genus Cygnus; species Cygnus olor. Next base: position 11,958,146 of record NC_049169.1, on the reverse strand, counting down.
CTGGTGGAAAGCAAATTAGGGCACAATTTCAGAAAATTAGATTTTTTTCAACATATAATCGTGAGCACTTAAAAATATGGATGATTCTCAAAACAAGAGCCCTTTCAAGCTTATATACAATTGTTGATATTCCTTTATTTAGAAATGCATATTCATTCTCTTTAGTTGTTGAGAACATAAAGCTATATGTGTAGAAAGAATCCCCCCCGTGTGAAAAAGATCTTTTCAGCTGAGTTCCTAATTGGCTTTGCTTGTGCAACCTGAACATTTTGACATGGGCATATGTTCTGTTCTATGCTATGCTATGCTATGCTATGCTCTCTTGCTCTACTCTACTAATTCCACTCCACTACACCCTATATCCACCATCATCATTCATGAATACCTTAATCTGGAAATGTTTAAATTCTAAAATAAGGAACAACAGAATCTTTTTTTCTTTCCTTTTTTATTTTTTTTTCCCCCCCAAGTGTTAACTCTGCTAGACTGTTGAGCTTGGTTTTGTCTTCAGCAGGTGGCTCAAGAATAACTGGAGATTGTTCAGTAGCCACAGTTTAGGCATTTAAAATGTAAATGTTATTACAGATTATTTGGGAATTTCTGGTTCTCCTATGCTGGAAAACATGCAGTAATACATTTTATTGAATACCAGAATCCAATTTCACTTGCTACTCTAGTGTCATTTTGTACTGTTAGAATTGAATCAATCAGTTTGGTGAGGAATGGATCCATTTGGATGAGAATCCTGCCCTGATATGAGTTCTCACTTTGAAACAGCAAGGAGCTGTATTAATAACACTCTTTCCTCTTTCTGATTCACCACTGTAAATCACCATTATTGCAGAGAAAGCTCTTGTCATGCTCAACAAAAACATATTAGCTTTTCCTAAGTCTGAGAGACAAGTTGTCCATAACGTACAAAAGTGTGGGGATAGTCCAGATCATACACTTCTCCTCATTTTGATTAAATTGTCACAAAGCTCTTTTTCTGAGTACATAAGTCCTTAATTCCTTCAGTTACTGGGCTGCAAATGCATAATCTTTCTTATTATAGCACGCAGTGGTTCCTTGCAAAGTTGCATTGGTTTCACAATTTAAGCAAGGGCAGGTGCAGCACTACTGTAGATTACTTGAGGGGACAAAGGTATTGATTTGCGTAGCTGCAGGGCTTTTTGAATCCTCTGGGAAGCAAAAGCAATTTGCTTTTATTTACTCTCAGTTCTACAGTTCCTTCTGCCACTTATTCTAACTGGGTCAGCCTTTCCCTTTTCTAATGTTCATGTCCTGATGTTGCACCAGAACTACATAAATAGATTTTACCTGGACTCTTGAAGTATTGCAAATTCAACATTTTTGCCTCTTCTGTTGGAAAGCAGTCTACAAATCTCTGTTGTTCAGAAATTTTCTTTTAATTTTCTGTCAGCATTTTCTATCTATTCTTGTCCTAATAATGTCCTTTAATCTAAGTAATTATTATTTATTTATTTATTTATTTATTTATTTTTCTGGAGTTTCCTCTTTTGATAAATATATAATGACAGAAGACATCCAGCTTCAGCCTTTTTTTTTTTTTTTTTTCAGGTGGGCTGAACTAGTGAAGGCCCTAGTCTCTTTTTGTACACTGATTTCTCAGTGTATGGCTACACTGGGAATCAATGTGACCAGTAGAAGCAGTAGATGTACAGAGGGAAGCAGTAGGTATTAAAGACTTGATGTGCACATTACATACATTTTAAGGTGATGGTAATGGTTATAGGAGACAGGAAAGGGATGGTCCTGGTAGACAGTACTCTACAGATGTAGATCCCTCATCAGTGCTACGAAAAGAGCTCTCCTGGTCCCCTCACTGACACTGGGTGGAACAACCCAGGGCTCTCCTGCCTGCAGAAAAAAAATCCAGGCACAAGGATGTGGGACACTGTGGGTTTACTGTCCTGCTCCAAACTGCAGTGATCAGTAGTAGGACTGCTCAACAGGGACTCCTGAACAGCCCCAGTCCCACAATTCACTACCCTTCATATTCTCTTTTTTGCCTCACAGTTCATCCCATTTACCATCTTCATTACATTCAGCGTAAGAAAAAACTTGCCCCTAATTACTTTTTCTCCAATGCTGTCAGTTTTGCTGCATCCATAGTATTATGTAGTATATGTCTGTAGTATATTTAGTATTTGTGGTTGTTATGCAAGGAACTTATACAGTATTACAAATAAGTTTTCAAGATCCTGGTGGTCTTGTAAGTCTCTGCTTCCTAAATGTTCCCCTTGTTCCCCCACCAATTATCTGTGAAATCTGGCTTTCTTACATATCTCCTCCTTATCTTTTTCTAAAATCTAGCCACTTCTCACAGTGCTATCTGTTACTTTTGCCAGCTTCTCACATTGTTATTTGTTAGAACCAATATTTTTTCATGTCTTGCCCAGCAGTTTCTCACATCCTGTTCACTCAGTTTAACCTCAGGTTAGCACCTAGTCAGCAGCCTAATCATCAGACTGCAACCCTAACACTCCTCTGCTTACAGGTCATATCCCAAGGAGAGGCCACTCCATCTCTGTGCCATCAAACCTGAGCAGGCCTTCAGTGGCATCCCTAACACAGGCTGCACAAATGGGAGCAGGCACCTGAACCCCAGGGGTTTAACTTGTACGGGTTTTACCAGGTTATAGTCCCATCTCTTACCATTGCCAGCACCACTATGACCCTTCAGAGGTAAAACAGCATGTACACAGTGGTACATTTCCACTCAGCTCTTGTACTAGTGCACACAAGACCTGTGTGATCCTCTGGCTTCATTTCATGCAACTGCTGCTCTGGTCCCATGTACTAAACACCCATGAATTAAGTCTTTCTCACTTTTGTTTGAAAATATTTTTGCCTGTGTGCTCTGGGAGCCCCTGGGAAGTGAACACAAGCACAGTAAATGGGGACAAGCGTATTCATTACAAAAGTGCTCTCCTGATCCAAACTAGCTGGTGTGCCCACTGATAGACACATTGGCATCAAAATGACAGCTAAGCTTAATAACCCATCTCTGCACCTGGTCTTTCTTGAATGTGGGCAATGAGACTACATACTGATTTCCACATGATGTCTTTTCTCACCTTACAACAGCATCAGGGTTCTATTATTTCTGGAAGAGACAATGTGTGTATTTCCCAGGATTTGGCCCGTGTAGTCACAAATCACAGTGTTCCCAAGATTGGTTGTACCGGCCAGATCCTTCTCACGGTAGAAATGGCCCTAATTGCATACAGTCGAGTACCCATGTCAGAAGTCAAGGCTTAAAGTTGAAGAGGTGAGGCTACACTAATGATTATGGTGATCTACCAAAGTAAGATGTATTGACAGTGATAAAACTGACACGACTAAGTGCAAAGAGGAACTAGGGGTAACAGGTTTAACAGGAATTCAATGAGGGTGCTTAGGCTTGTGTTTTTTGCAAGGGCATGAACTACGTAAGCAATTTGCTAGTGTGTAATACTGTGTTATACCAGGTATCTTGCATTCAACACGGGCCAGTATGCTGTGCCCTATGGCTTTCTGCCTTTGAGGTGGGTTCTTCCAGCTGCTTGGCCAGTGATGTGACAGCTCAAGGCATTTTGTTACTCTTCCTAGAAAAAGGAAACCCAAGTGGAATACTCAGCAAAATTTATGTCCTTGGGGGCAGAACCCTTGTCTGAGGGGGAAAAAAGAGGGGAAGAGGAATGTGAGAAGCAGTTTTTATCATCTACGTGGCTGATGCTTATCTCATTTTCTACTAATTCACCTCACGAATTTATGTCTATTGTCCCTAAATGTGTTACTGTCTTGTTTTTTTTTTTTTTTTTTTTTTTTTTTTTTTTTTTTTTTTGTGCTCTTGAATTTCATCCCATTTCTACTACTCAGGCATTACAGCTGCCTTGCTCTTTCCCAGTCCTTATATGCTGACCATGCCCCATTTCAGCCATATACTTCAGCACATCTCTTGTCCTTAAGTTGCTGAAAAACATTTAAAGATATCAATGCTAGAAAGCAGTAACCTCTGTCCAGACTGATATTTCCCCTTCAAGCATGACTAGGTGCCATTTTCCAGAAGTCATTTCCTTTTCCCATCAGAATTCTTTTACGAATTCCTGTGCAGTCAGGCTTAACCAACTATTTTCAATAAAGCACCATATTTGAAGATGAGATAGAAAAAATATGCTATTTTAATTTTTTTTCTGTAAAAATAGTTACTGGGATATCAGGCAAGCCTCGGACAATCTGTTGTTTGGTTAATGTAGATTATGTTTTACCCCATTTTTAATTTTATCTGTATGGTTTCAATTATTTTTTTCTTCCAAAATATTGTTCTTATTTTTTTTTTTTATAATATTAAGGTCAGAAAAAAGTGGATTTGTAGCTATTGATAGCTCAGGCATATAGTTTCTATTTTTGTTATTGATAATATAAACTTCTGGCATTTACATTTTCTCAAAAGTATTTTATCTTTTATCATTATTTTTTTTTTTTTGAGTGGAGGTTGCCCAGTCCTCCTAAAATGTTAAACCTTTTCACTTCCACCCCAGAAGACAAAATTTCCCATTGTCATTTTGCTCTTATTTAGTTATTCAATTACTTTTTCAGCATTAGAAGTATCTGTTTTAGTTCAATATTATTTTTAAAATCTATTTTTTAATCTTATTTTATTTTAGACTATTTATTTTTCCTTAGTGTCTTTATATGTATAAAACCCTTTATGTTTTTTTTTTTGTTTGTTTGTTTAAATTAGGTCTTATTTCCCATAATCCTTTTCAAGATTTCACTGAGCATTCCTTTTGACAAGTCTCACTTTATCCCAGTATCACTTTATTTCTAACACTTTAGATATACAGTGCTGAAAGGTGCCTTGAGAGGTCATTTAGTTCATTGTCCTGTGCCAAACCAAGACCATTGTGACAGGGTTGTCTAATATGTTCTTAAAGATCTTCTATAACAGAGGTTGTCCTCTGTGATTCCTCAAGTACAGTATTTCACAATCATTTCTATCAAAACACTTTCTGCTCTTTAATTTGAATGTTTCTTGTTTGAATTTAAGCTGATTACTGCTTGTATTTTTCACCAATAAAATGAATAATGGTTAGTTTCTTTCTTCTTTGCAGCAACCTTTTGCAACTTTGCATAATTTTTGAGGTGTTCCTCAGTTGACTCTTCCTCTGGCCAGCCAGTCCCATTTTTTTTCCCCAGGGTGAGCTTGTTTGCATGACTACAGATTTTTCTCGTTACTATTCACACCAGACTCTGTCCACTTGATTCTCCCTACTCCTGATCCCATGAATGCCCATAAACTGAGGCTTTTGGAGAATTGCTTCAAGTACTTTGCAAACTGTATTCCTGCTTAGAGGTCCTAGATGTTATTTGTTGATTTGTTTAGTTGTTTTGTTGTGTGTTTTCTTTTCTTTTTTTTTTTTTTTCCCAGCAAGAATGTTTGATTTATTCAAGTTCAGTTTATAATCCTCTCTAAGCCATGTATCCCTGCAGAACTACTCCCCAGTCAGTTGTCCCCTTCCTTTATCTTTGTAGCTGATTACTCCTGCCCTATATTCTGTATATTGAATTCTTTCTTGTTTTGTAGGACAGCCTTACAGTTTTCTTATGCTGGCTTCCAGTAATCTGAATTTGTCAAGATTGCTTGAAGTGTAGGTAAATATACTTGTAGGATGGTGCCATTAGGAAATGTAAGAAATATGCTTAATTCCGTCATTGAAGTAATTCTTGAAAATGTTACAGAATCACAGAGTCACAAAATTGTAGGGGTTGGAAGGCACCTCAAGAGGCACATCAGGTCCAACCCCCCTGCCAAAGCAGGTTCCCTAGAGCAGGTTGCCCAGGTAGGCGTCCAGACAGGTCTTGAATATCTTCAGAGAAGGAGATCTCCACAATGTCCCTGGGCAGCCGTCATCCTCATCATGAAGATGTTAGTTTCAATCCACAGCACACTATTTCAGAAGCCCCTGCAATAAATCCTTTCGTTTTCACAATAAACCTTTGATAACTACTCTATTAATCAATTGGTTCAATATTTTTTTTTATTTTTTATTTTTTTATTTTTTTTAGGTTATATTACATCTGGAATCCTTTCCTACAGAATTCTTCTCCAGGACAGTCTTAAGAGTTCCACTTGACCTATTCCATGCTGAATGATCTGTATTCCTTAGTTCAGTCAATTTCTATAAGTAGTTTTTGTTGCTAGTGATGTTGTTGTTTTATTTCATTTATTTAATTTCACATTAAAAAAAAAAAAAAAAATCATATAACTATGATTGCTCGTACTTTTCCTCTATGTTCCACTACAAAATTAGCAGTCTTTTCTAACAACATCACAGGATCCATTAACTCAAATGGAACAAAAAGAAGATTCATACCAGGGAGAACCCCAGAAAAAAAAAAGCTAAACACTGGTTTAGATATGAGAATACATAGCAATAGAAACAAAGCATTTAGGTCATCCTTTGCCTCACACATATTAAAATAAATTGCTTATTCTTACATGTGCAAATCTTTGTTTGCAAAAAAATGACTTGCTGTATTCTGATCCTTCAAAGATTTCTTGCATTTTGTTTGATGTTAACTAACAACATTGATAATTTTAATTTCTAGGAAATACAGTGATGAATGGAAAATATCATTTTTTTATTTTATTTTATTTTTTTTTTTAAAGACTGTGACCAGCTGTGCACTAATTTCTATTCTCCTTCCTTTTACTCTGCCTGGTGTTTCTGAAGTGATTGCCTTTCACCTATAGGCGCATTTTCTTAGTAATTGTCTTACATGGAAATTCAGTGAGGCTTTCAAGTACAACACATGGTAGTAGGACTCTCTGTCAAGGACTCAGGTGAACTACTGCTTCTGAAGTCAAGTCTAAACATTACACTTATATGCCTGGATCTTTGTACCACTTCTGACGGTTTGCATTCTGGGTTTTATCCAGACTTTTTAGGGTCATCTGTTTCTAAAGCACCATGCTGAATAAAATCTCATCATATATTACAAGAAATTTCTGTTTGCAGCCATTCAACCAAATGCAATAAAATTTTATACCTATGCTTCAGTAAACAACTGCACTCCATGGAAGGTTATTTTGAGTCTTAAGTCTTAATGCTTGTTTTCCCTCTGATTGTCACTTTATTTTTACAGTGCTATGTATTTTCACTGTTAATTCAGATGATATAAAGATTTCCTATTAAGTGGCTCTTCCACATCACTCTAGCAAGTGTGGCATAGTACAATCAAGTTTAGTCATATGACCACCTCTGAATTCATTGTAATAACTCACAACTGTATTTTTGCATGATAGGAAATATTTTTGCACTCAAATTTAGCATAGATTGTACAATTACGTTGCAAAATTGACATTTAGATTTAAGGTTCCTCTCTTCTACATAATTCAGACTTTTCCAGCTCAGATACATTCTCAGCCTGGTACTTGAACACTTCACAGCTTCAAACCTACCAGACTTGTCTAGTAAATTTTACTTTTTAATACTTTTTCCTGATTATTTTGTTCAAATTACTTTTAAGTCAAATTTTTAATGTATTTGATTGTTATTATTTTTTTAAGCAAAAGTGAAAATCCACAATGGTGTTTCTTGTCCATCTTATCCTTCATGACATTACAATTTCTTTATAAATTACTATTATTATTGACAGTCATCACACTACCAATTAATTTCAAGACACCTTTTGACTCTTGCTTCTTCATATATTTTCTGTTTTGTTTGTTTGTTTGTTTGTTTTCACTTTCTTTCCAGACAATGCTGAAGCTTTTGATGTTTTATCAACAAAATATAGGAGGTATCTTTATTTTAAACAAGCCTGCCAATAGTTGTTTCTGGAATAAGAAGGAAGTTGTTTCTGTTTGTTTGTTTGCTTGTTTTTCTTCTGAAGAAAACAAAACAAATCTAAACAAAAAAGACCTAAAACATTCACTTTATGAATTATTGCCTTGCTTTAGTTTTCATATTTATTTTAGTTTCTACAAAACTTTCTTTTGGGATGAATCCACATAATCATAAATTTTATGTACAGATTAGGCTATAATGATCATGTAGTTTAAACTCTTCTCTAACACATAAAGTATAAAATTTCTCCCAGGAATTCCTGCCAGAAGCACAGTCACTTGTGGTTTAAGAGCACTACATAAGTTCAAGCAATTGATCTGATCAGTACAATAGATTTTCTTTGGGACCATGAAGAAAGCGTTTAAAGGCAATTTGACTCTAATACACATCTACGCCTTCGTAAAGATCACCCCTCCACACTCCCAGAGTATATGACAAAAGGCAAAATTTCTTCAGGCTAAGTCATAGTAAAGAAGCTGGCAAATAAAAGCATATATTAAAGGAAAATAAAGTAAGTATATTTTCCCCAGAGGTTGTATACTGTTTTGTCCTTAAAGTTTTCTGACATTTTGAATGCCATTATATAAATTGAAAAGGCTGAATTACATTGTCTGATTAAAGTCACAGAAAACACTAGCTTAAAATAGTGAATGTACAACAAATGGTGGTGTAAACCCCGAAGGAAAATATCTTTTTTTCTTTACAGTATAATGTAAGCCATTTCTGTGATGCCTATTGAATACAGAAATCCATCAGATGTTCACAAATCTAATTTAAAATGGCAAAATGAAAACATTTATAAAAATCTTTTTCACAGGATCATAAGGTTTCTTATACTGCTGACTGACACGTATGGATTAATATAAAATACTTTTTTCTCCCATTTTAAATTTAGAATACTATTAAAAATTAATCAGAACATTATCAAATAGAACAATGTTATTTTTAAGCATATGAGTTTTTTTCCTATTATTTTGTACGGGCAGAATGAAACTAAATTCTATCTGGACACTGGCATTGGCTTTATTTATCCATTATCTGCAGTGGGTTTCCCACCTTGCATTATGGAACACAAGTCCCACCATTTCTTAAGATATTAGTCACAAAAACTTTTATCTTCCCCCACCTCTGTCTACCTTGTAAATCTTTGTTTGTTTGTTTGTTTGTTTTTTTGTGGAAGAAAGTGTATCTGCCTGGAGAGAGTTTCATGTTCAATTTTAGTCCATTTATGAGATTCTCTTTAGCGTTGGACTGACTATAACAGTTATTGGCCACAGGAAGGTATTTCTGCTCCATTTTGAATTTGATTTTCTCATACTTGTTTTAAGAAGACAAGAAGCCCATGAACAGGAGCATTAAATAATTGCCCAGGATCTCTCCCGGGTCCTCTCTAACAATTGGAAAGGCACATCCTCTAACACAAGGGATGACAATATGATAAAATCAGTAAGCTGTCCCTTCTCTTTCCAGGAGAGCATTTCTCACCAGAGGTTATCCTGGACAGAACTCATTCAGTCTAAGAATGCAAATATTCTCATCTTCTTACTCTTAATTTTCCAACCAGTGTATCACATTCTTCCAGGATCAGGCACTGTATGTTCAAATCCAAAAAGCCACCATCCTCAAAGAGACTTAAGAACTTTTCATTCCCTGTGAAAAATTGAAGGCAATCATGCTCTGCAAATCACCGACTACCCAAAATGTGAATTTATGAGCGACATTGTCTACAGAAACTTTATAACTCGATCTGCTTCTTTCTGCCATCAAGTTTCTCTCTTTATTTTCAAAGCTTGGTAGAAGAGCAATTTAAAATTTAAAATGCTTGTATTCCTATTAAGACTTTAATAAGACCAGGAACAATAGCAATAGACAGTTGTGCACTAGTACAAATTCATGCTGGCAGGACGTAGGGTGCCATATTTCCATGAAACAGATAACAAGGTGATCTCTGTGGTCAGATCTGGCCCCTGTAACAGAATGTGGGTTGACTTGCTTGTTAAGACAAAATGAAGAGTTATAAGCAAAGATTTCTTGATTACTCTAAAGGATGTAGCGTGCAAGAGTTTTTTGTTTGTTTGTTTGTTTGTTTTTGAGTGATACCATGTATTAATGAAGGATGAGGTAGTTCAAGCTGTGTCCCACATGGAAGGGCTTGACCTTGGCATTAGAATGAACAATTTCTTGATGATGGATATGTTTAACTTTATGGACCTTTAATAAATAATTAGTTTGCATCAGAGCTACAAAAGCTATGAGAAATCTACATTATTTGTGAGGAAGATGTTGTATTGATGGACAGATTCTTTGCTTTCCACGCCATAAGAGAAGCAGAATTTTTTTCTAAGCGTGGCACCTCAACATGTCACTTGCGGTGCAGGTCATCTGTAAACCAAAACATTTTCAGATGGTAAGATCAGCTACGGAGATACCAAGGAACTTATTACAAATCCATAACAATTACCATCAATCTCACTAAAATTGTAATAGAAGATCTGTTTGGTAGCTGAGCAATTTTATTCTGGTCACCTGAAAACACTCTTCTTCTATCAATATTTAGACACCAAATAAACTTTTATCTTCCAAGCATTATAAACAGGAATGTGAGTGAGACAAAAATAATAGTCTCCCCATTTTACTAATGATAGCATTTAATAAGGAGACTCATTATTATCTATAGTAGTAATTAAAGTAATATTAGAACTATCAAAACCAAACTTATAAAGGTATTAGTATTGTTTGGTCTAAGAAGAGAGATATTAAGGGGATATCATAATAATGGCACTGTGATTTGTCAAAGGTTATAATAAAGAGGAGAATAAGCTTTTTTTTTTTTTTCCTCTACATGTCTTTAGTAAGTGGGAAAGTATATTAACTTTTGGCATGGAAGAATTTAAATTAAATATTAGGAAACACTTTCTAATCATTGTGAAAGTGGCCTGTTTAAGGTCACAGAAGAAAGACACAAAATCTCATTACAGGCTCTTAAAAACATATCAAACAAAGACTCATTCATGAACACTACAAAACAAAGACTCATTCATGAGCACTAGATTAGGACAACTCTGGTGGCTCCTTCTATAGTTTCTGTCTAAACCTTCAAATCAAGATTATTCCTTAGAAGAATCCTTCCTTCATCATAATTATAGCAGCTGTGATCAGTGAATACCCTGTACACAGATGATCTCTTTAAGAAATTTACCATTTCTCCATGTTGACTGTTAAAAGAAGTATACATACTGCATCATCGAAACTATCACACATGAGGGGGCCAGCCATATCATGTCTGCTACACTTCCCATTTCAACAAGTTGGAAAGCAAAAGCCTTTAGGCTGTTGCTGACAGGAGATTTCTAATGAGGACAGTGTCTTTTGAAGAGCAATATGGAGAGAGAATGGAGAGGAATGAGCTCCCTGTTCACAAGTGGTCAGTAAAATATCGTATTTCCTAGTCTTCCTTTCTCCTTGCATATTTGTACTTTTTGATGCACATAAGAATGACTGACAGTATTTACATAAATTATGTTTCTGCTCCCCTTACTCTCCTACCTCTTCTTTTAAAAAATATTTTTTGTTTTCTTTCTGAAGTTTTGAGCATAGAAACCCAGGAGGATTTTGACTTTCTATCTTCATGAAAACACACAGATGTAATTCAAAGTCTGTGAGCAACCTTCTCAGCAAAAGGCAAAATAAAACTGTCTTCAGTCTCAGTCATTCTAGCACAGTCAGGATTTAATTAATATTGATAGAAAAAATGTCCAAAAATAGATGTATTTTTTGAATTACAGTATGGTAATAAGCCATATTGAGAGCATGAGAATCTCAAGTATTCTTCAAAAATCAATATGATAGGAAGCCTTTGGCAGGAGAGGTTTTACAAATAGATCCAAATGATCTGTACTGTAACCTCATAAAAGTGGTTCATATTTTAATGTAGCAATGTACTGCAACATTACTCCCAGAAAATATCCCCTTCTAAATACCATAACATTAGACCATTGCATCAAGAATGATTTTATGACTCGTATACTCATTTACTTCATGTGCAGGCTACAATGAGAATAGCAGGATGTTTTGTTACAATTTCTGTTCTAAGGAATTGATTGATACAGAATTATATGATAAGGAAAACAGCAACACACAGACCTGTTGTTGTTTCCTTCTGGCTGTAATCTACATTCTCTTTTTAAGATCTTCTGCTCAGTTCTAGAAATGCAACCAGTACAAATATAGGTAATCTGAATGTATAAGAGAAATGTATGCCTGCCTATCACCCTCAAGGAAGTTTGGATTCTTGGGCTATATTAATTATTAGTGTGTGTGTGAGTGTGTGTGTGTGATTAAAGCAACTAGAAGTTTTCCTTGAGATGTCCATGCTATTTTACCTAAAACACCAAAAATATGTCTTGTGAGGCTTTTCTGTATGTCAAATTGGAGACACAGAGTATTTACACTGTTGAAATGAAGACACCCAACCAAACAAATATGCAAACTAGTTAAACAATAAACCCTGGGGGGATACTATTTGGTGAATGCAGAATGTCTGCACAGTAAGTGTCAGACCTGTTGTACGTTGTGACTTGTAGCAGAGGATTAGTGAGCCAGATGTTTTCCAAAAAGCACATTTTGCAGTAACACTACACATGTACCCTGGCCATCTGTGGATTTCCAAATGCATGCAACCCTTGATGAAATATCAGGCCTCTGAGCACACACACAGTCCCTTGTGACATTTGTTCAGTAATGTTAGGCCTTTCACCAAGAACAGGGGAGGCCCTGTGGCTGGAAACATGAGATCCTCTAAATCCACTTGGACCTAGGGAAAGCTTGCTAGGTAACTATGTCTGTTGCCTAATACCTATTATCCCATGGGACTGTACTAATTGCTGTGCTACAGAGTTATGTTCCCTGTGCCTCCACTGTAGCTGAACATTTTGAATTATTTGGTGAACAACGTCATCAGAAAGAGTGGGGAATGCTCCCAGCCCTGGCTGCAGATCAAGGCACCCCACTTCCACAGCAGGGCTCTGGAGGAAAGTGCCTCCCCCACCTATTTTTTAAAGCAAAGCAGCTGCGCCTTGAGAAAAAAAAAAAAAAATATATATATATTTTTTTTCAGAGTTCCTTTGGGAAACTTGTGTGAAGACTCTGTCTAATCTCCAGTCCTCTTCCCAGCTGGGTGCGAAGTAAGCAACCAGATTCTGGCACTGATGTGACCTTGGACATGCATAACAACAGGTATTAAGGAGTCTGGGAACCTTCAGAGTAGAAAAGACATGTACATGGTGAAATAGGTGGTCCTGTACTGGGTAGTCACCATGAAAGATTTTCTTCAATCAGTTTTTGCCTTAGACATCTCCATCCTGCCCAGTTTTAAGCAATCTGTCCATTCCAAGAAGGCCTTGCATGCGTTTTACATACACAGTGGGACCTGAGTGAAAATGAGTATACTGTATTTTCAGAATGGCATGAATGAGCATGTGAAAGTAGAAACTCCTTTGTTGTTTTTGGTATAGGAATGTCCCTCACCAAGGGAGTGAGTTTTAAAGCATTAATTTATACTGCTTACTTTGTAAGTTTAGTAACTACTGACTCCCAAGACAACCTCATGGCAGTTACAAAGTTGAAGATTATCTCAAATACTGTAGAGTAGATGTAAAATAAATAAATAAATAAATAGATAGATAAATTCTTACAGCTACCTCAATAAAAGCTTCATATCTCTCCCACTTAACTTTATGTGCATGCTTAGCTTTTCATTCATATTCTGAATGATTCAGAGAATATTGTCCTTATCTTCTCTTCCTCTGTTTTCATTGATGATAAGGATTTTCAGCTGTTGCTTATTTAACTTATTAGAAATGTCCTTTTAGAGATTCAGATCTATCATCTGCCAGATCAATAGTTTTGCTGCATGCTGTGATACCAGTTATTTTCCCCTCTCCAGCTATCTTGCCTTCTCATAAGCTAGTCTATACATCTTAGATCTGTCAATGGAAAAAGGGCGTTTGAAAGCTGTGTTGCTGAATACTGAACTAATTAGCAGAACTTTTGCTGTTAAAAATAGGTATTAACCAAGCTGGTTTGCAAATATGTTCAACAAATTTCAGCTGAACGTACAACTCCAGAACTTAGCTTTAGATATACATTCCCAGATGATTATCTCTGCACTTGGTGGTATTTATATCAAAGTCATCTTATCCCACTTTTACAGTTGCTCCAGACAGAGGTCTGCCTGGAGCTATTGAATTTTAGAGCAAAAGATTAATTTATGCCATTTATACAAGTCCACTCACTTGTTAGGGAATGCACTGCTGTAACCTCATTGGGTGCAAGGGATCTAGCATGTAGCAGATGGTATCTAAATGCTTTGGGTCTTTTTTTCCCATTCGGAAAGTAAAAATCTTGCACATTATTCATTAGTTGGCAAAAATATTCCATGCTACCTTTCAAAAGTCTAGTTATATTATCTCTAGTGTTCTGTCAAATTTGTGGTTTGATTCATTTGGTCAATTTAAAATTCCCGTTGCATTTCCACCTGGTATGTTTCATTTCCTGTAATAATATATTGTTTAGAATTGATTCATTCCGTGAAGAAAAAAAAAAAAAAAAAAAAAAAGGCCGTGTTTCACTCCCCAGTCATTTCATTAAGGGGGAAAGTGAATCTTTTAGTGTTTTTGCTTGGTGAAGTGCCTTGAAGTCATTATGAAGCTTGAACATTAGAAGCTCAGGAACCGATCCAAAAGAAGAGCTGGGTTATGAGATGCGCTCTTGAGCTAGTTAGTGTTAAAGCTGGTAGGAAGTGACCAGGTCTCAGACATAGTAACAGTGCCTACTCCCAGTTCAAAGCAGTATAAGCCTCCACTGATGGCTTGCTGAACCTGAGCAATAGTTGGACTTTATTACTTATTTACATGGATATATTTTCCTATAGAAACAAACCATTCCAGTAGAACTGATGAAATCTGTTTTACTATGGCTTTATAAACTATGTAACTACAAGTGGTCTCTAGATCCTTCATGCCTGTGCTTCCTACAGGCATTTCCAACAGCCCCAGTTTCCTCTCCAGCTCATTACCTATAACCTTCCTGAGAAGCAGTTGAAATAAGGCATCATCATTTGCATCTGTAGTACTAGAATAGGAAAATAGCTTTTTGGGTGTTTTAAAATTTAAGAGGTAGAACTGGCTTCTAGGGTAGTAGTAGGAGATGTAAAATGCAAACAATTAAATTTAAAATTAAAATTAGCATGACTAAAGGACTTCATTCGCAGAACAGGATTTCAGCTGTAATTTGGCATTTGACTCGCAGTGAAGATGACAGGTTACAGACTCAAGAATAATAAAAACTGCCTCTGGAATTAATTTTCTTTTACATCTTGTTGCAACACATTAGACATACATTATTTATCATTGCATAGATCTCATCTTAACAAACATCAAAGCCTCGACCAAGTCATATTCTCTACTCTGATTAGACTGCAGCAGGAGATAATTATTCTAAGAACACCTCTGGTGGGGTTTCACAACTGTTGCAACCTGCTAAAACAACTACATTAATGTAAACATTGACAATAAATAAAACCAAGGTATCTCCATGTTTTACCATTTCTTGCAAGCAAAAAATCCGGAGAAGTGACAAAAGGAAAGAACAGAGATAGAACATAGCTTATGACTTTCTCCAAGATGCTTTGGTTTCTGCATGCAAATACAACCAAACTGACTCTACCACGGAACAAGAGGTAAGGAGATTTCTGAGATTCCCTTGAGAAGAAAAATGTCTTGCTTCCAGAGATTGCCTATGCCAGGAATAAAACTGGGTTCTGCTTAAACTCAGTTTACACCACATGACCATTGCCTAGTGGGAGCAGCGTCATTGCAGATGCTGGCATAAAGTGGTCTGAACGGCCACAGACACAGTTTACAAATGGCTCTGGACTATCTCTGCTAATGCTGAGAGAGGGTCATGGTTCTGGAGCCCTTCCCAGACAAGCGTCAAATATGAAGAGCTGACTTCTACGATTGAAACATAACAGTGCAGTATCCAATTTCAGCTTAACTTGGGTTAAGAAAAATAAAAGAAAAAAAAAAAGAAAAAAAGGAATAAAAAGAAAAAGAAAAGAAGGAAAATAAAAGAAAACAAAAAGAATTAAAAAAACATCAGGAGAAATAATAATAATATGGTCATACTATGAACTCCAAGTCTCATTCCCAGAAAATATAAATTTGCTACAGGAATACAGAAGAAATGTATACTTTTTTATTAAAAGGGACAAGATGTATAAGGTGAGAAAGGCTTGTCTGTTCACTCTGCTACATCAGTTTTACTCTGGAGTAGCTCCACAGATTCAGTGTCATCAAGCTGACAGAACTGAGGTTCAGGCTTTGTGATAATGAGCTCTGGTGGGCTTGCCTGGTGGGAAAATAATTTTTGGAACAGGAACATGAGGTACCTGGATACATACAATACTTTCTCCATTCTGCTGCTCAACTTGAACTTGCATCTATGGTACACAAGCTAGCAAAACTGTGTAACGAGGTTTCAGAATATGACTACCATGAAGACCAAGTGTCTAAATCTGTCTATAAACTATTCACAGAATCAGAGAAAAAATAATTTCATCAGCTGAACTACTGTTATTCATATTACTGACAAATCTCAAAGAATAAGCCATACTCTGAAAAAAAAAAAATAATATGAGTAATTTTTATTTGTAAAGTGTGAATATGCTGAATTCCTGACTGAATCCAAAATCACAGCTTTTACCTTCTTTCTCAGACTTTAAGGTGGGGATTTGGGTAGTTTCTAAGGATATCACCTCTTTCATCAAATGCTAAGGAATCATAGTATAAATAGGAATTGATTAGACACTGAACAATAGATGAAATTTAATATTTTGTTGACATGTAAAGTGTGGTGAAAAAGAGTATCCTTCCTTCCTTTTGCCCTGGTATTCAGTGGTTTCCACATGCTGCAAGAAAGGAAAAACAAACAAACAAAAACAAACATACAAAAATGGAACACAGAGAGGTCTGAATTATGAGATGTGCATTGCTTCTCTGGCAATTTCTTCCTGGTATGGACCAGACTGTCCATGTGGTTCTTCTCCCGGTTTCCATCACTGTTCATAGACATGGAATAGGAACTTCCTGCCATTTCGCTCTCGCTTTATGATGACCCAGACCTGTCCCTTTTAAAATCATTGACAACAAATCCACATCACATTTGGCTCTGAAAGACAACTCATCCTGTTCTGTACATAAAAAGGACCTGAGTGCCCCTGACATTTTGGTACGAACATCTTTTGCAATCACCAGCTCTGTGTTTTATCTCAATAAGGTTTTTAAGAGTTCCTCATAAATCAGTGTATGGGTGGACAATATTTTCACACATATCTTAATCAAAGATAACTAATTTACAGTAGGGAAAAAAAAAAAAAGAATTGTCAATAAATACCATGTAACAAGAGTTTCACTGAGCTTTAACTCAAATTGTAAACGGAGAAGCTTCCTTTGACAGCCTTAGTATAAAAAAGCTTCTTTAATAGAGTGTCATAAACTGTCCTAAATGGGAGATTACAAGACTCTGGCAGTCAATAAACATTTTTCCCACTGATTTCACAAAGTTTTGTATCTGAACATGTATAGAGTCCAGCTATGTTTTTTGTTGTTGCTAATTGTGAAAATATTTTTGTAGGTTTTTTGTTTTTTTTTCTTCTTTTTAAATTCAGTGTTGAATTCTTAGAGTGAAATGAGAGATGAAGTAAATGCAACCACAGTAAACATTGTCTCAGAAAAATGATCTTCTGTGGAATGGCATCATATGTAGTCCAAGATCCAAAACTGGATTAGTTTAAGCTAAGCCATAGAGTTAAATGGAGAACATTGAAAACTGTATTATAAGCAAGTATTCCAGTCCAACACCGATTTTCTTTTTTTTTGCTATAAATTGGTTTGGAATATTTAAATTACATTCAATTAATCCAAAACAAGAATGTCCACATAAAAAGATCACATTTAATCAGACTGGTTTAACATACACTAACTAAACAAAAGTAATAGGAAGGAGGAAGAAAACCAAAGTCCTGTTGTTGAAGCAATGGAAACATTCTTCTGGATGTGAAACAGCTTGAGATCAAGCCCCAGAGGGAATCAGTGTCTCCACTACAGGAAATCTTGAAATGATCGAAACAATTTTTGCATTCCAGAATATGTAAAGATATTTCAAAAGTAATGTGTATTCCTCCTTCTAGTCCAAATAGGGTTTTTAAATCAGCATAACTTGCCACTGGCAAGTGGTGTTCTGTTATATAGGGCTGGGAACCTTTGCTGCCACAAACATCCTCATGTATTCCCCACCATACTCTTGTGAATGTTAACACAAAAGCATAAAATGCATCCAAATGAAATATTGCCAAGTACAAAGATAGTATTAATTCTCAGACTCTGAATCCTTACTTTTTCTATCTCCTGCTAGACTTACCAGGGACATGTAGAAAAGATCCATTCTTGTAATATCACTGACATTTCCTATTACCAGGAAGACAAAGTAACGAAGATGACTTTGCCCCCCAGCACTGCCCATCAGCTGACTGTGGTAGATAGGTGGTGACCTATCTACCTTGGTTCTTTTAATTATAAAAACAGCACCTTTACTCCAAGATATCTCTGAGTTGCTGGAAGGGGAAAATTATTCTGGGAAAATCATTATGTACTTACCCGTCTCCCATACACTTCCCATGGCATTTGTTTTGGCTACTGTCAGACACAGGATAGCATGCTAGGTGGATTTCTGTTCTTACATTTATACCATATGTATATCCTTATATAGGATATACATATGAAAAAGTTAGTATGAGAACGAAGTTTTTATTTGTATCCATTTTAAAATGTGAACCTGATGAATTCCTGACTGAAACTAAGATCACACTTTTTACCTTCCATCCCAAATTTTAGGCATTGGGATTTATTTTTATTATTCTTCTTTTCTAAGAATATCATCATAAACCTCAATGTGTTTTTATTGAGGTGCTTATGCTGGTGGACATTTTCCTTACACATAGCATACAGCAAAATTAACATTTTGAATTTGTTTTGTCCTGTAAAAAATAATTAATGCAAATCTTTAATGGGTTGGAGCATCTGGTTTTCTGCCTGCATCTGTATACACACACGTGTACATACAGATGTCTGCATTCTCAGACTTGACTGTGGTCTTCAACATGAAGTCAAAGTTAAACTTCCAGTCATTCAGGTCAAATGCATTTATAAATATTTTAGTTTCAGTTTCCTGCTGAATTTCCAATGTGTAAGGATTGCCTTCATCATAAACCACGCACATACAGAAATTAGATAAAGTAAAATTTTTAGTAGTATTAACAGTTTTGTTTGTTTGTTTCTGAACTGGTAGACCAAATAATGATTGAATGACAAGGCGAATGTGATTTTATGAACTTTTTTCCATGCAGCTTTCAAGCAAGTACCATGACCAAGATTTTTCAGTGATCTTCATGGAAATAGATTAAAGTAACATGTGAGAGTAAATTATCATTATTTTCTCTTCTCTCCTCAGATATCCAACCTTTAGAGGACTTAAAGTTTTATTTTGTATAACAGTTTTCTAATAGATTCTTTGGTCTATATACCTTCCCTCTCCACATTCTGAAATTCTTAAATTTTGAGTTAAATCTGAACTTGATCAAATGAGCAGCCTTGCTGTTTCAAACAGGATAACTCAAAGCAGAATCTGGACCAGCAAGTGTCAGCACTGGATCCTTGTTAATCAGGTAACATTAGAACATTTTCATGCAGTATTTCTCTCCAATAATAAGGAATTGGCACAAAGTATGAGTCAAAAGGAGAAGTATATATTTGTTTGTTTGTTTTTGTTGTTGGTGGTTTTTTGTTCGTTTGGTTGTTTTTTTTTCAAAAAAATAATAGTAATATCAAGCACCAACAGTAGCTTAGCAGAATTGAATGTAACAACTAAAACTAGACCAAGAACCCCAACTATGTTAATAATAGATGTGTGCAAGCTGAGAACAAATGAAACTTGTCTATTCTGTATTAATGAACACAATGTCCTTCTTCTTTATACACAGTTATATACACTAATCAAAATTTTCAAACAAAAATCAATTTATTTGTTTGTGTCAATATGCTGCTGCTGTAGTAAACTAATTTGCTAATTTGATTTCCAACCAGAGACTTCCACATAGTACCTGGAGAAGTACATGGTTTGCTGAAATGGCACATGGATACATACTAGTGACAACAACAGACTCCCAGGGCTTTATAATTCCCCCATCTCACAAAATTACGGAATTAAGCTATCATCAGCACTTTACAATAGAGAATAAAAAACTAGGTGATTGCCTGAACCCCCAGCCACCTTGAAAATTAAGTATTTTGTTGATTGTTGCAAGAGCTGTCAAGGTGGGAATTTCAGACAACCCTAGAGGTATCACTAGGCAGCTCCTGTTCTGTCAAGTCTAATTTATTTGCTTAAATCTATTGATTAATAACATAGGTGGAATCTCACAGAGATTCCTGTTGCAGATTTGATCAAATTTTACATTGGTAACACATGCATATAATTAATAGAAAATGTTCTTACAGGTGCAGAAATGGTCGTGTAACATAGCTCTTTGGTAAGATATTTGGGAGCTGTTTTGTATATAGTTAAGACAATAAATAACAATGTATTACACATGTACTGAAGTGATTGTTCACAATCACAGGCCAGCTGGATAAGAACTGAGCAGAACAGCACATCAGTGAGTTTCATTCAACCCAGCTGAAGATGCCTTTGTGAGGACCCTCGCAATGAGACTCTCCTTGCCACCAGACAGCCACAATTCCCTATGCCCTGTGTTTGACTTTATGCCACAATCCCAATAAATCAGTTATCCTTCTACTGAAGGAATTATTTCTGTAAGTGTTTGTGCACCAGCACCCAGGTGATGGAATTTGACGACAATTAAGACAGCTTTTTCATGGCAAGTGAGAATTAAGAAGCACTCTATACTTTTCAGGATGTTGAGACTGCAATTTGCAAGAACAGTCCAGCACTAGAGCAGGCTGCACAGAGAGGTTGCATGGTCTCCATCTGTGAAGGTTTTCAAGATGCAACTGGATAAAGCTCTCAGAAGCCTGGTCTGACTTCAGAGCTCACATTGTTTTAAGCTAGAGACCTCCTTATGTTTTCCCACCTGATTTTTCTTATGATCCTTGGATGAGAATATGGCAGAAACACAAGATGAGGTTTACATTTTTGTCAGAGGTGAAAACTCCAAACAGATAAAATGGAGGCACATCAGAATAAAGGTGCTCTGAATGACATTGTTCAGTGACAATATGCAGAAGATAAAGCAGCAGGTAATGATTGAACCCTCTAGGACACCTATAGACACCTGGATGAGAGAGACATCCCAAACGACAAACAGAAGGCCAAGTCCTATGACAGCAACTGTTCAAAAGTATGAAGTGACAAGATAGTCCTCAGTGGTGACGGAATACTTGGGTTTCGGGAGGCAGTTATCAGATAATTTCATATGATCTTGTCTTATTAGGTTCCAGGGCACATGTCCTTTGAAAATGGTTTCTGATTCTAGAAGTAAACACAGTAGACACGTTTGAAGCATTCAGAAACAAAAAGGAGAACACTGAGGAAGTTTTTTGGAGAGGCAAGTACATGGGAGATGTTTAGGTCACTTGGAAAGGAAGATTCTGTGTAGATGGAAAGGAGTAAGACAGGGATAAATGAATGAAATGACACTGGAGGAACAGGAAAAATTTACTATGCTCCTCACCAGAGTGTTTAGGCACCTAGTCAAAGTTATTTCAAAGGAGTAAGATACTAATATCTAAAACATCATAAAAATCCTTTGTCTTCATACAGACTTTTCGTTTACATTAAGGGACCTGCTTATATTTAGGAATTGACTTAAAATACAAAAGAGTTCCCAACAGTGCCTGGGATAAATTTCAAGTCTGTTTTATAGTCTTAGCTGCATGAAAGCCAAAGGAGGATATTAGAAAAAAGCTAATTATGATTATTACTCTGAGAGACAATGATAATATCAAAGGCATTTCAACGTTCATCCATTTTAGAGGACCTCATAAAGTTCAGGAAAGTCTGACTCAGTTCATAATAAGAAACTTTTTCAAAAGAACCAAAGTACTACTTTGGAGATGGAGTAACTTATTTCCTCTGTATACTCAGAGGAAGAACTGGCTGTTAATATCTGAAAGGAGAAATAAGCCATCCTTAAATAGCATGACTGGGTGCATTAGAAACTTGGGAATCAAATATTTATTATAATTTCACAGATGATTAATATTTGTTCTATGCATTACTTATTTTTGTGAATAATAGTGTAGATAAACACAGAAATGATTTATGTTGGACTACATTAATTTGTTCTTGTAAGGAATATCATGTAACCCTCAACATAACTGAGGTTGTGACACAATTCAGCGGTCTGTCCATGGAAGACACATCAGGCCTATGATTCAAAAGGTCCGGGGTGCCAGGTTTAGTGCATGGCCTAAGATACACTTAATTTCATTTTTTTTTTCCTGTGTTCCTCTTTCTCCTCCCATGTTTATCCACAGGCATCTTCAAAGTCTACACTTCTTTCGGTGGGGGAAGGAGAAGGAGGGATGACAGCGTCAAATTTTCATGAGAGTATGAAAATAAAAAAGGCATTCTGCTTCTGCCAGATCCTCTGCTCTGTTCCTAGACATGCCTTTCCCCTGTTATATATTTCACCTTCACATGAACACAGGTGGGAAGCAAGCAGGGGGACCCTGAACTTCTGAGAACCTGATGAAATGGAGACTTAACTCAGCATACATCTGTGAGTCACCAAGACACATGCATGCTACTTCAGTATTTCTAGACTGACATGGGAAATAGAACGTTTTCTGCCTAGGACCACCTGTGCAATGAATTTCTAGAGATCAATGTGTGTTCCAGACAGGTGTAAAAGATTTCAGTAAAGTGTTTTTTCATAACAGCAGCATTGCCCAGAATCACACTAGTCTATGCTTGGTGGGTGGAAAAAGATGTAGAGGGACCAAGAAGCAGCACAACACTTTGTCCCATGCATTCATTAGTGTGAAATGCTTGGATGCTATGGAGATAGGAACAACATTAAATCACCAGAATTAGAAAGCAAAAAGACAGGTTACACACATACACACAGAGGGGCCTGAGTCAACTCTTATACGTATCATTCATCAACAGTGAATTATTTTCACGTTCAGTGAACTTTATTCTGATCTGCACGATGAAAATTTGAAAAAAAAAAAAAAAAAAAAAGTTGGCATTAGCCATTTCTTCTCCCTTCTTAATTCTGAATCCATTTCAGCATTTCAGTCAAATGTGACTTTCGCGGAGCAGAACTGACACGTTAGCTAAATATTTGTTTGTCTGGATGAAGCATTTTAAACTGTTTCTCCACAAGCTATTTTCCACCTTCAAGGTGCACTGATCTAAGCAATGGAGTTGACACCAAAACAGGCATTACTGTGACTACTTCCGTTAAGCAGTTTACATGTATCACCTGTGTATATAAAAAAAAAAAAAAAATAACACTGAAAGTTGAAAAATATCTCTCTGTAAGTAGAATTTACTGTGCACAAAAATTATTCTCTGGTACTTCCTAGCACAAAAGTAAAACCTTTTTCTGTAGTCACCCATATCAACTAACGATAAGATACAGGATATAGGATAGTTTCAGAACGTATCAGAGAAAGTCAGACACAAGCCAGACTTTGGCTCATGGTTCTGTCAGTCTAATTTTGGACATCTTTTAATTAAGATGAAAGTTATGACTAGCTTTCCAGAGACATTACCAGACAAGTCAAGATACTGAAATTTTATGTGAAGTTCTCATGAGAGATCTGGAACAGTTTTACTGGCAGTATGTGTTTCAGTAATCCAGGTCTGTTAGAGTACCAACTCAAACATTCATCCTTCTGTTTTTCATTTGAATTTTCCAAGTGGGTTACATCCAAAGTAGACGTGGGATTTTAGAAAGTTCACACACAAAATGTTATTCAAAAGCACTGTAATGAATCGTCTGTTATGCATTGGTGCATGTGTAGGCAGACATGTTTGTACATGTGTTTGTGCATACCACTGCCACCTGCTGGGTGGCATTAAAACTGCCCACATTTATATTAAAGATGAAGCAAATAATCACTTTCCTCTAGCAAAAAAAGTCAAGAGCTTGAAATTTTGAATTCTCCTGGTGTGAAGCATCTGTCCAACATACATAGATGGCTTCAATGCCAGAAGGTTTTTAGATGCTGGAAGATATTTAAGGCAGAAAAGTTCTGCTTTTTTTTTTTGAGAGAATTTGGTCAGTCATGTTGAGCAAGATCCTATTTATGAGTTTTAAGTATATGAACTAAATCCAGTTTCTGTGTGCAAATTTTGTTGCAAACTGAAATCTGGAGGGCTATCACACTGTTATTAGACTGCAGTATATCAATTCTTGCATAAAATATTTTCGTATTGGACAAGATATGCTTTGAATCTGCCCATCTCTGTGGAGTTTAACAAGATGCATCCACATATAAAAGCTGTGAACTGCAGTCTGGCAGAAATCTGTATTTGTATCTTCTTATCATCTTAGTACAGCCTGAATGAGTGAAAAAATAAGAAATAAAGAAAGAAAAGAAAAGGAAAAACAACTCATTAAATATGTCTTATTCTTCATGGTGACAAGATTGGTTGGGAATATCATTTGAGTTTTACTTGTTTTTATAGTTTTGTAGATTATTTAAAACCCATCAGTTCAGCTGTATGGAGTTGTCACTCAGCCACCAGCATAAAGAACAAGTTAGTTTCCAGACTCTCTATCTTCCTTTCAATTACTTTTATTTTTAATTAAATCAGAAAATCCCTAAGCAGGGACTTCGGACTTAGCCTTTAGTATCTTAAGTGATGCCATTATCTCTGCAATGTCAAGCGTGAATCAAAAGAGTTTCTCTGTTTCTCTCTGTTAGGCTGTCCTCGGTTAAAAGCATGCTTTTGATTTACCATTTGAGGTTTAGAACATTGTTCTTCTTATGTATATCTGTTCAGTTCTGTGATAAATGACACTTAAGAGTTTATTGTTTATCAGTTAGTGACCTGATGTGTTTTTATTTTTAAGTTCTTTAAGCTTTGTGGCCATTACTTTTTATTTAGACATATTTTCCCTTATCCCTTTGTTTTACTTGCCTTTAATAGACTGCTATCATTATCTTTAAATTGATGTCAGATGTGCTTCTCTCTACAGGAAAAGTGCTTTTAATCTTCATTGCACATTGCAACCTCTAGTTCTTTCTTGTCCATTCTTCAAAGACAACAATGCTAACTCACTACAAGACTCATGTCTCTTGGTCTCTGTACCTCTGTACCTTCTACTAGGATGTTTCTTTGTGCCTTTTTTTTTTTTTTCATCCCTTCCAACTGAAAAATTGACAAATTGACAAGAATTTATAAGAACTCGGGTGCTTTAGCAGGCCCTTTATCTCTAATATTCTATAATCTCTGTGGAGTCTCAGAAATTGTTGGGCTGTGATGAAGCATGGCTGGTCAGATTAATAACCAAATGTTCTGAGATCTGTTCTAAATATCCAGTAAGTAAAGCTGGGCATCTTTTCATCCATATAAAATGAAAAAAAAAAAAAAATGACTTGAAGATGGCTGAGATTCCCTTGATCTAGAGAGCTCTACAAAAGTCTCAGTATTTGAAGGGTTCTGACCTTTGAGTCCACTTTAAAAACACTTAATAAGCTAGGAGGTGCAAATTGTGGCATCATAGAATCATAGTTACAGAACTTTCTGAGTTGAAAGGGGCCCTCAAGGATCCTTGGTCCAGCTCATGGCTCCACACAGGACCACCCAAAAATCAGACAATATATTTGAGAGTGTTGTCCACCCAAAAATCAGACCACATGTCCGAGAGCATTGTCCAAATGCTTCTCGAACTCCAGGAGGCTCGGTGACGTGACCATGGTTCTGGGGAGCCTGTCCCAGTGCCTGACCACCATCTGGGTGCAGAACTTTTCCCTAACACCCAGCCTGACCCTCCCCTGTCCCAGCTCCATGCCGTTCCCTCAGGTCCTGTCGCTGTCCCCAGAGAGCAGAGCTCAGCGCCTGCCCCTCCGCTCCCCTCGTGAGGGAGCTGCACGCCACCATGAGGCTTCCCCTCAGCCTGCTCTGCTCTGGGCTGAACAAACCAAGGGACCTCAGCCGCTCCTCATACATCTTGCCTTCTAGACCCTTCACCATATTTTGAGCCATCCTTTGGACACTCTCTAATAGTTTTATGTCCTTCCTATACTGTGGCACCCAAACCTGCACACAGTACTGGAGGTGAGGCTGCACCAGTGCAGAGCAGAACAGGACAATCCCTTCCCTTGACCGGCTAGCAATGCTGTGCTTGGTGCACCCCAGGGTACGGTTGGCCCTTTTGGCTTCCAGAGCACACTGTTGACTTATATTTAGCTTGCTGTCAACCAGAGGCTCTCAAGCCTCTCATCCCTTAGTCTGTATATGTAGCCAGGGTTCTTCCATCCCAAGTGTAGAATCCAGCACTTGCTCTTGCTAAACTTCATGCTGTTGGTGATTGCCTAGCCCTCTAATATGTCAAGATCTCTCTGCAAGGACTCTCTACCCTCAAGGGAGTCAACATCTCCTCCAGTTTAGTGTCTTCCACAAACTTACTTAGCATGCGTTTTAGTCCTGCATCCAAGTCAAATACATCCAGAAATCCAGTAAGTGTTAAAGAATGTGACCCAGGGGAAACATACTCCCTTTCAGTGTTACAATACATGATGCATTCAGGCCAAGCAATGGGAATAGATATAGGATTATTATAGGTTTAATCCCTGAATCACTCTGGGATTTTCTGTTACAGAGTGCATTCAGAACAGAAAGTACCTTCAAATGCACTGATAAAGTGCTTGGTAGGTCTGCGTCAGCAGTCTAACAGTGTTAAATAGGTTGTACAGATATTCATGTGTGGGAATGGTAGGAAGTGGTTGTCATGTGGCTGGAGAACAAGAAACAAGTGATGCATAGGTACTGCTATATGCCAGGCCACCTTTGTAGCTCTGCCCTTATAACTGAGAAGCTGAGCTGTACCTGTCTTTGAAGAACCTGTATCTGTAGTCCTTAATCTTATGTTCTTCCTGTTAGTCACTTTTATATCACACTGTGCAAAACAGTAAATGAGAAGGTTAAATGCTCTATTGTTTTTATGGAGATTTTTAGGAGACAGTGTTGAACTATCACACTTCCTTGGTGCTTTGGTATCAATTACCTTCTCATGTGGGAAAGTTGGACAAGAAAACATATAGAAAAATGTAATCATTACTCTTTAAAACACAGACTTCCTGTAATGTAGTCAAAGATAATACCTCACATATGACTACTGAGTTGGAGGGGCAAAATATGGCAAACGACAAATCAAATAGTGTGCTTTCTCTGTTGGACATGATACTGGAACCACTGCAGATTTGCAGGAACATTTTTCAGGTGCAGCACCTTTAGCCAGGGAAGACAGGGCTGGAGGACTTCCTCTCTTTGTACACTCACCTTGCTCTCATTTTTGTAGGAGAAGTGTCTGTTTTATAACACCATGTTACCTCTCTTATTTCTTCACTTGATATGAGATGTATTTCCTATTGGAAATAAGTCTTTTGTTTGCTTGTTTGTTTTTATTCTCTTTGCTATGCTCTGAAATTGGTTCTACCCAACTCCCCAGGAAGCATTTCTTTAGGGACCAGAGGCCGACCACTTCTCATTTGTGTTTATATCCTGGTCATCTCTTGTATCATACTCTGCTTATGTTCTCAAAGGATCTCTGTGCTCATCTCGCATTTCCATTCTCATGGGTCCAATACAACTCAAAAAGTCATGATTTCACTTCAGAAATGAAACTCTGTCTCTAAAAAAGTAGAGAAGAACTTTCCCATGGGACCAGTCATCATCTAAGTTCTTAGAGAAGGCAGTAAACTACATCCAACCTCAGAATGGCAGTCTGAATTTTGTGATGTAGAAGTACCTCAGTACTACTGCAATCTAAGGGATGTGCTACAAAGGTACCACCTCCATGCATTGCAGCTGACTTTAGATCCTATCTGGAGAAGCTGAAGTATCTGCTTAACTGTCCTGTGGCTTGAAGGCTTCTTTATAACCCATCTGGATGGTCTTTGTTGCCAATCAAGATGGTTTGCTCTTGGCACCTTTCAAGTAGCCAAAGAGAACAGATGATGGATCACTTTCCAATTCCTAAAACTCTGTTCTGTACTGTAAAAATGGTACCATATCTCCTTTCATCCTTTTCTTTTCCAGATGATTTTCAGCCTTTTCACTTTGCAGCTCCTAACAAATTTCCAGTGAATATACTAACCCTTTCATGGTACCTTGAATACTGCTTTTGGAAGGTCCTATTTTTCTTAGTTACCTTTTGACTCCTGAGAATGTGTCCACAAACACTTGCACAGCTGAGGACCACAACCTGTGAAACAAACTTCCTCGGAGTAAAAGTGATGGACCCTTTTATTTAGAGCAACTGTCCTACCATTTTACCTGCATAGCATATTTTTAATATTCTATAAAAATCTATCATTTGCTGCCTTTTTCTAGCTTTTCTTCAACTTAGAAATATTTTTCCTGAAGTGTGGGTGACATGCGAGATGCAGAATCCAAGCTGTAATTATCAGTGCAAAATACAACTGGATAATTATTCCTGATAAATAATTACCAAGTGTAGCATGTGCTTCTGCAAGCAAATCTAACTGCTGACTTGTATTTTATTGCATTTTCACTAAAACCCTTGGGTCCTTTTTTGGCATATTGTTATTTAGACAGGGACTTATAATTTCATATTCCCACATTTTCTATTTGATGGAATGCTCTTTGGGGGAGGGGATAAAATCTATGTCTTGCTCTGTTTTTTCATTACTCTGAGGAAAATGAGCTTTCCTGGAGTTTCTCGTGTACTGCCACTGGCAATACCAGCATGCAGCCCCTTGAAAGATGCTCATTCAAAATGAGGATATTAAATGAGAGTAAAAATTCAGGCATATGATAATGCAAAACATTTCTTTCTTGGATTTCAAGCCAGTAACAACATTTTTCAAGGCTTAATTTTATGGTTTAAAAAGCCACAAAATTTCTCATGTGAGTATAGATGGGTATTACACAGTTGTTAATTTTATTTAAATTTATTTAACCAAACAAAGGATGACCTTGGTTGATTTACAAGAAAAACAGATTTTAGCACATGAAAACACTGGGAATACATAGTTGTAAGATTTAAAACACAAAATATGATTTTTTGCTTTCTTGAAATTTGTGGCTTTGGGAAGCTTTTCAATCTATTTGAACCCCAAGAACTAAAGAAGAAATCAGTAGTTTTAGTGAGAAATATTTTTTAACAGGTTCTTTCTCACATCTGACTTACCCTTCTTATCAGAGCTAAAAACCTGAAGGGAAGGAATGTAACTTTGGGGTTTACTTTATTATCAAATAAAATTTTGTGGCTTAACACTAGTAATATAGGATCAATAAAAAATTAAACTCATTTTTCTTTGTAAAGCTAGAGTGGATAAATGACTGAAATATATATCAAAACTAAGTTGGATAAGCTGTTTGTAAGAATATAAATTTTGTACTAAACTAGCAGAATGAAATTAGATACTATACATTCAACAGTTCTGTAAAGATATACACTATAATATTTACAGTGGAATATAAATGTTGATATAGATTATTCATCTAATTTTAAAACCCAGAAATAAGAATTACAATGAAATTAACCTAAAATGAACATTGGTTACAGTATTGTTTCTACCCCAATTCACCTTATCCTATTAAATAAAGGGTTCTTTAGACAGGACTGTTATTTCAGGGGTGAACATTATCTCTTCGAAAGCCATGGTTCTGGAGAACAAAGTGGGGGTTCTTCAGTTCCAACATTTGTTAAGGGTAAATAGGGCCCCGAAAACCTTTTTGCACACTTAAAGTACTGGATGCACTGGTGTAGGGGGCGTATAATGAATTTGGCCCCACCATAATTTTCTCTCATACTGGCTTCATGTTCTACTTTATGTTGCCACTAGTACATTTGCTCTGCAGTTCAAATACAATACAGCTGGTCATGTAGATCTACAGGAATTATCTTTAAATTAATCAACTTTGGTGTTAATGGTAATATAATCGTAACAGCATGTAGCTTAGTCTGGGCTTAGCTGGTCAGTAATGACCCAGAATCCAGGATATGGCAGGTACATGAACCTTTTTCCACAGCTACGTTATTCACCCAAGCTTGCTACGCTCAATGCAGTTTGGGCAGGTGCAACAAAAAAAGATGCAAATTTAATGATGTACAGAAAAAGAAAGGATTAATTCCAGGTCTGATATATATTAGATTAACCTGAAACTGATGGTTTCTTTCAAAGGAAGAAAGAAAGAAGGAAGGAAGGAAGGAAGGAAGGAAGGAAGGAAGGAAGGAAGGAAGGAAGGGAGGGAGGGAGGGAGGAAGGAAGGAAGGAAGGAAGAGAGAGAAAGAGAGAAAGAGAGAAAGAGAGAAAGAGAAAGAAAGAGAGAAAGAGAGAGAAAAGAGAAAGAAAAAGAAAGAAAAAGAAAGAAAGAAAGAAAGAAAGAAAGAGAGAAAGAGAGAAAGAAAGAGAAAAAAAGAAAGAGAAAGAAAGAAAGAAAGAAAGAAAGAAAGAAAGAAAGAAAGAAAGAAAGAAAGAAAGAGAAATAAAACTTTCCCTCCCACACACATTGTCCAGTACCTGTGTGCAGGTAACTGAACTGCTCCCCAAGAAACAATGCTTTTTTTAAAAATTTTCATTTTATAATGAAGAGATGAATCTTTTGGCTTGTTAAGAAAAACTTTTTTTGACATTAAGTTTGCCTAATATTTTAAAATGAACTCAGGGAAATACACTGAGGCTGAAGTGAATTTTCTTGTCTGGGGCAATGAATGCAGACAGAGCACCATTGCAATGTTTGTGCTGAATGTTTGAGAGAAGCCGGGGATTCTTGGGTATCCCTTCCTTTCACAATGGAAGAGTCAAGTCTTGTCTAATGAAGAGAAAGGGCAAAAAACTCTTCCTGATGTTCTGTACTTTTCAGGAAAGTGTCCAGAAGTGGGAAGACAGTGACAAATTCCATATCAACACAATAAGAACTGCAGTCATATCTTTGACAGCAGTTCAGATGTTTCTTTCAAGATGCAGCACATAATCTGATGATAAAATTGCAAATGTGTATGGCCCTGCTGCCTCAAGCTTTTGTTTTATCAGTTGGTTGAGTGGAAATTACTACTATATTTATTTAAGACTATCTTACATCCACTTTGTATGTCTTGCAAGTCACTGAAAAGATTTGGGGTAATGCAGCATCTGACGCAGGGATTTTACCTTATTTTTTCACTGCCCCTCTTTTGTGACAATTATTTGGATGTATTAAAAGAGATATTTCCCAAAGGCAACAAAATGCCAACGCAGCTGCCTGACAAGGTCATATATAGAGTAATAATTTACATGAAGCTGGAAGAAGTGCATGCCTTTCTAGGGCATAAACAAGCTTGGAGAATGCCAGAAATTATACAGGCAAAATAATTATAACTTGAATCAAAACAGCTTGCCTCTTTTAACCTTCTCATGGAGTCAGCTAATTTATTAAATGCTGGGGCATTGCAGTCAGAGCTCTAAAGATCTTTTTTGTTCCGTTTTGCTGCACTCTACTGCATGAACGAGCAGTGGATGTAGCAGTGCCCTTGATTCAGATGTTTACAAATCACAGACCAGTAGTATTTGACTATTTTATCAGCACACATGATGCTGTACACAGCCATAGCAGCAGAGAGAGATAATGCCAGAACTATATTACTTGAAGAATTACTGGGCCATATTTCAAAAGCTATGAGGTGTTCTTTTTTTAAAAACAAAACAAAACAAAACAAAAAATCCACTTTGTCAAGACTGTTAACATGAAATTAGGGATACTTCTGATCACAAATGTGTGTTATTATTCTTAACATGAGAAAGTATACACAGACTAAATTTGTAGCCGTTAAAGACACTGAAAATACTTATGTGACCCTGGCTTGGTTGAGCAACAAATATTGTCTGTGAGTGGCAAAAAACATTGTTCTATTTTCTGGTTGAATGCAATAGTGAATAAGATGTCAGGATGGTATTTTGTTGACCACGAACATATGGCTAACTCTGTTTTATGACTTATTCAGCGAGCTTTTATATTAATGTGATTAACTTATGCACCTGTGAATTCAAATAATCTAGCTGTATGACACATTTGTAAAGTCCCTCTCATGGACTGTAACATCTAGTAATGTTACAGCTCTATTGTTCATAGATAGTCCTGCCCCATGTAACTTACGCATCGACCTGGCAAAATATTGTCTAGATCTGTTATGAAGGTTTTGTCTCTAGCATGGTGGATGAGACTTCCTGAAAACATGCTTCTGTGTTAATGAAATCTTGTTCATCTTGGATAATTTGCCTCTCACACAGTCTGTTTGGACTGGAGCGGCAGTGAAGTAATGTATGGCCCAACTCCACTCTGACATCTGGGAGGCCATGATGTCTGGGAGAAGGAGTAGTGTCAGGTTCCTATGAAGTTCTGAATTCCGGACTAGATATATACACAACTCTTGAAAATGTTGACAGCTTAGATCAGGTAGCTGTCAGAATACTGTTTCTAAGCCTGTGTCACATATATAAATCTTGGGGAATAGCTAACAAAGTCTTGTACCAAGAAAACATACCTTAGGTTAGGTCTGGCAGATGGGGATATTATGTCAATGGTGCTGGATGAAATGCAGAATTCCAGTCCTGAGTGCTGACTTTAAGGATCTTTCTGTTTATTATTAATAAATATGTTTCTTTTAAAAAGTAAAGTTGTTCCATTAAACTTACACAAGCAGGCAGGGGAGAGAAATTATGGAAAAGAAAGCATGATTACCTCTACTACCCAGCACAGACAAAGGCCAAAGCATTCACCCATTAAAATAATTTGGTGGTATAAAGGAGATTAGCTTGAAATCTCTTGTCAATAGACATATACATGCAGGAAAGCAATTTAATGTGTCCTCATTTGCTAGCCTATTGAATCAGACAGGGAATTTTGGCAATCACTGACAGCAAGTAAATACTTTTCATGGCCTGGTGAGGCGAGATTATTGATCAGTTAGAAACATTTGTCTATATAACAATGGTCCCAATCCTTTTGCTTGGAGATGTATTTAACGCAAATGTGAAGAATCAAGTCAGAAATGTGACAATCTGTCAATTTGATGGTGAGTTCTTTTCTGTTCCGATTTTGATTATCAAAGAAATAAATTAGGGTGGCCAGAGAAGAAAAAAAGAAAGATCCCTTGCATATGAAAGGTCATTAAGGGCACGTTTGTAGTACATTCTGTGTGGGAGTGAAGAATGCTGTAGAACACAATGGCAGTGCTTTGCTCCAGAGCTGGCTGGGTAGCAGTGATCAAAATCCCTGTTATGAATAAAAAAATCCTGGTGTTTGATCATTTAAGACTTAGAAGCATTTGCCTAAAGATTGACTGATGTCCTTTCCAACTCATTGCTTTAAATCTTCACAAAGAAATATTGCCTTCTGGACATCACAAATATACTGAACATGCACAGATCTGAATATTCTGGACATCTGTGTGTTTACTAAAACTCCAACCACATTTCAGGCAGCATTGATGTAAGCAATTAACTTTGAACTGTGTGCTTAAAAGACAATCTGACTTCATATGCAAATATTTCATGGAGATTTTTGTCATCTCTCTCTATATATATCATTATATACTTTTAGGAATGCATTTGTATCTATATTCCTGAAAGTCAGCTTGAGTATTTAGGATTGCATACATTCTTCACTTTGATAAGCCGAACATATTGTATAGAGAACATAACTCTCTTGATACAGACATGGTAATTGTAATAGAGGGTATAGTAGGTCGGCGTAAGATTTAACATTTTGCATGAGTCAGCTTCATCTGCTATTCTCACTCTGAATAAAGGAGAGCTGGTAACTGCTCCCTCCTATTAGCAATCTGGGAGAATCTCTGTTACCTTTTTGCTCAGTAAAGTATTGAATCTCTTGAAAGAGTGTGATTTACTGTCATTGCTAGTTCATTATTCAGGGCTGCCTGTCCCCCTTCTCCTCATCCCCCCCCCCCCCTCCCATCTCTGCACACCATTGTGTGGGGGGGCTGAGGAGCAGAATTCCCCAGCCAGGAGCCATGGGGCACCAGGGGCAGGCCCAGGGGATGGGCTGAGGCCTGCAGAGGCTGGGGCAGGGCTGTGTGGTAGGGCTGGAGATGGTGTCCCACATCCTCCATGAGGCAGGGGCCAACAATAGCCCCAGGGGTGAAATAGGGTGTGGGAAGCCATGGGGTGGATAGGGACTCTAGGGGCTGTGACTCAAGGTCCTGGCACAAAAAGCAGCTTCCATTTTGGGGAGGGTGGGCAGTCTCTGCTCTAGTTTTTATGTGGAAACCCTAGAGTCTTTTCTTACATGACAGTAAGAAGCTTGCTCTGAGCAAGACCGCCACTGGAGCAGGAACAAAAACAGTGGGCATAATTATTTCTCCTAGGTAGATGACTGAAAAAATCATGCTTTCAAAATCTATTGGCCCCCCATTACCTGATCAGACTCTCCCAGAGGTTTCCCCATTGTTCACTTGAAAGTGACTCTCCTAACATGTGTTAACATTTATTGACCTGATCTTACAAGTCTTCAGCAGACAATTCTCCTGCTGAATTCAACTACTGTTACTTTATTATTATCTACTAAAATGAACCTCATGTGTTACTCTGGCTGCATGTTCAATACATGCATATGACAAATATTCAAGATGTTTTTAATATCACCTTTTGAAAACACTTGTGTCTACTTACCACCACTTCCCACTTAAGGAAAACCTGATTTTTCAGTGAGCCAAAGACTCGTGATTTCTTTGCCTGAGAACTATCAGAGCCATTAATCCAAATTAAATAAAATACAAATGTAAAGAAGATGAATATTATTAAATCCTTGATTAGGCATTTTTATTCAGAATTCAAGTGGATTTAATCTCCTTTCACTTATTTCAGTTTGAAAGTGAATTAAACTACACACAAAAATTTAATGCCATTCAAATAGCAAGCATGCTACCCAAGTTCACAATAACTTTAGAATACCTTTGTGTCAAATAACTGTTGCTTAGGGATAATGTGTGTGTTTTGTTGTTGTTGGTGGTGGTGGTGGTGGTGTTTTTGGTGTAGGTATAAGACGATTTCTTTGTAGACAATGGTAAAAAAAATATGTTTTTTGAATTTTTGATGCTTCTGTCATAAAAGAAATGCACAGTTAGCTCTTCTTGGAAACTGAATATATTTCAAGTAAGATTGATTTACTAATTGAATGTTTGTGTGAAAGGACATCTATGAGATTTTCCAAATAAAAGAAAGGAAATTCCAAGTTTTATACATATATATGTTTAGAAACTCCTGTTCCAACCCCTGTCCTTCCATTTCTTCACTTTTAGCTTGATTTTGAATACCTTAAGCTATTTGTTTTCTGTTTGTGTGTTTTACTCCCTGTGGCACCACAAAAGCAGACAGGATGAAAGGGTACATACTGAAACCCTGTTATTGAAAGTGAGCTAGTTTCTCAGAAACTCTGTGCTGTTCTTTACTCTTTTCAGGAACTGTTCCTATTTAAAGGATACAAAAACTCAGGCATTACACATTTATATATATATATATATTTCACTCTTTTTCCTCAGCATGATGCATTTCTCTGTGTGCTAAACCATAAAATGTTGCCCTTAGATACTCTGTGAAATTCAGCATTGGTAAATTTCATATAATTTTAGTGGACCCAAAGTGTACCTGGTGGGCTCTTTTCTGCTGAAACAGACAAGAACGCTGAAATGAACTTGAAAGTGATATGGGCTCCTGGCTTCATGAAAGAAAATGAAACAAGATGTTTAGATTGTTCCCTCCTGAATAGCTGGGTGTCATGCTTGAGTCAATAAAGCTCACAGCCTGAGGTTTTACAGCAGTCATGAATTTATGATTAGGTCAGCAATGAGGCAGAGAGAAGATTTTGTGGTCTGAACAAAAGGTTGTGTCATTTCACAGGTTCTTCCAGCTGTCCACCTTTCTAGGCCCTGGAAGGAGACAGACCACCACTTGAATTGCACTCTGTGGCCTGGTGCTTTAATAAAAGGGGCATTTTCCCTGGTTTTATTTTGGTCATGTACGTGACTGGAATTTTTATTTTTTGGTTTGATATAAGTAGCACATATTTCAGTTTCACTTAGGAGACCTGCAAGAGCAGTGTTTTGCAAACACCTCTAGCAAATCACTTTCCTTTCCTGTATTTTAACTGGCTTTCTCAAAGGAAATATTTTATGATTGCTATAGTTTATGAATGAAGGATATACAACATGTTTAGCAAGAACCACTTTCAGGTGTCTTCTCAGGGATGGGTCTGTCTGTGCCTTATCTGTTCATAGATCATCAGTAGGAGCCTAGCACTCAGGGTCCTTTGGTTCTTTCAACCTTGGAGTTCACAGTCATGATTTTCAAAGGTCTCACCAGGAAATAGGTGTTAAATTGTATTGGAATGTCAAAGCAATCCATGTGCTTAACCTGTTCGGCCACATTGGCCAAGCATCTTAAAAAAAAAAAAAAAAAAAAAGGCAGCATGAGGCTAAGTTCATTTCAAATTATTAAAAAAATAGTCTAATGAAATATACAGTCCAGGTGCCTCTACTGTACTTGAATGATAACATGTATGTAAGATAGGAATTATTACAGCATGGGACTTGATAACCTTAAGAAAAAATGAGAAAAAAGTGGTGAAGTGACTGTCTTACTGTAGTGGACTAAGTGACGAGCAGGAATTAACCAGGCGACCTAACTCCATCAGAGGTCTGCTACTCTGTAACTGTAAAGATGGTATCTCACATCTTACCAGTTTATCAGTGCAGCTTCCATCTTATTCATTTGTGCAAAAGTTGGGGACCAAAAACACTGCTATGCACAGCCAGAAAATAGCTACTTCTTCTAAAGACCTGTGCCACAGGCTTGCTTCTGCCACACAAATGAATGGAGATAAAGTACTTCAGTACTTCGCTTCTTTTCTTTGCAGTGGGGTGGTATAACCATCTTGGAAGAAGACATAGAGGTAGAACCCCAGTCTCCTCTACTGTTTTCCCAATCACTGTACTGCTTCTCCCTGATAATCCATGTAGGGATCTCCCATTGCGTTTTTAATTTCTAAAATGGGGAGATTTTATCCGCTGCCTATTGTGGTTACTGTTGCTTAGAATAGGGAAGGAAAAGATCAAACACACTGAAGAACGTATTGCTCTGATCAAGATTCAAAACAGAAATAATTATGTATCATAAGCCTAATTACTAGGTTTTAATTATAGCACAGAAGAAATGTTTGCCCCAAATAAACTGTTTCCTTGAGGTTTACCTTGCTTGAAGGCTGAACTTTATGATAGCATCAAAGAAACAATCTACCAAAGATCAACGTGATTTTAAAGTTGTACAGTCTATCCTGCTGTAATTACAACATCTGTATAGACATATTGTGGTGCTCAAAAAACGCATCACACGTTTTCAGAAGCAGAACAGGAAAAGCTTTGAAATGCTGATGTATATCTACCTCTTTAAAATTAGAAAGACCATGCTGGTCTATACCAAACTAGCAATAAAGGAAGGCACAGGAAAATCTCCCCTTTAGGAAATCCTCTTTTATAACACAGAAGAATAAGAGAAGTGGTGGAGGATTAGATTATGGTTTTCCTTGCCTTGTTCCTCTCTACAACCAATAGGAGCGCAGTGCTTTAATATGTCGTTGAAAATGTCAGAATTAGAGAAAAGCTATCACTGTAAGTTAGTTCTGTCATTTCTGTCTGATGGAAGTTCATTAATCCAAAGGAGAATAGTTGTGATTGCAGTTGACTTTCACAAAGTTCATTTGTTTTGCCCATCAGAAACCTTCCATGGGAAATCAGTGTGAAAGGGAATAGTCTGTCATGTTTGTGTGCCATAATGTTATGACCACAGTACAGAAGGTATGATTTTTTAAACATCAGTATTCCAGTGAAAGAGTTAGTGCAGACATTTTTACACCACCATGAGGTGGGTTTCTTTTTGCAGTGGCATTTCATCAAAAGAGAAAAGGCTCTACTTCCATTTTTGTATAGCTCTGTATGTCCTAGAAGTCAGTTTTACCCTTTTAATTGTATTACAGTGGTTGAAAACCCCAAAGTATTATGATTAGTCAGATTTATAATGGAAGTGAATGTAGGAATACCCTTGAACATGTCTTAATGTGCGACTTTCTGTCTGACGGATAGGTTTAGACAGTTATGAACTCCCTTGTCTGAGTTCTGAGTTGTCTGAATAAGAGCTGTCTCCATTCTCAAAGCCAAAGTGTTACATCAGTGTGGCACTATCCCGAGGTAGCTCCCCCTGTTCCCATGGTTAGCTGTCTGCTGGATCGGAGCTGATTGGTGTCTATCCATGTGCAAAGATTTCCCTGTCTAAGTCCCATGTACTCATCCCACTGTCATTCGGTAAGGTGTATGCACAGCCCACTACTGAAGTATAATCACCTGCTTGACAGACAGCAAGGCCTGATTTTGATCATCCTCACAGAGAGAGTATACAGCAGAAGTAAAAATACAGTTTTGTCCTTTCCATGCCAAGTGCTCTGTTGCTGCCCCAGGCCCATCCTTCCTCCTGGAGACTTTCACACCATGGTAAAACTCAGCTGTGCTGCTTTGGAAGGCTGTATGGGAAAAAATATCTATGCTGTACCTGTCCTGAGTATCAGCAGACTAGCACATAGTGCCAGGCTGCCATCCTGCATGGGTTCAAGGAATATTACAGAAATTTCACTTAAAAAAATTACAAGAAATCCATGTAGTTTGCATGACTGCTAATGACATTCATTCCAGTTTTGGTGACAGAACTCTCTGTATGTGACAAAGAAACATTGGCTAAAGATGTGTGACGGATGCTTGTGAACTCATTCAAACTAATGAAGCTCTTGAAGTAACTGTCTGCATACACAGTGGTGAAGAGCTTCATGGCAAAAGCATTCACTTTTATTTGTAAGCATTTCAGTGACTTTTGATTTTGTTTTGCACTGAGTCAGGCCCAAGGGCACATTGCAGTTCAGGCGTTTCAGGTCAAGCCCGGTTCTTCAGCCTAAATATTTTTTTTGGCAAAATTATTTCTCCAATTGCAACATTATTTTAAAATGTATGCTTTAATGTATGTACAAATTGTAAGTGATTTTATCTTTCTGACATATCTTTTATATTGTCTACCTGCCTAAGTTTTGATATTGGATTTTTTACATGTGTTGCCCATCTCAGTGAATTTTAACGGAAGTGTGATGCCTAAGAGTGTCTCTGCACTGCTTTCACTTTATACAATAAATTTTTCATTTTCTGTCTCCAAGACTGAGAGGAACATTGTTGTCTCATTATGTCCTTCAGTAATGTCTGCCTGCTTACCCAAGGCACCAGGTGGATTTTGCCATTTGAACTCCATATTCCCATCATATGTGACCTACAAGAGCTTGCTAGAGTTCATCTACAGGATCAGTATTCATGACTTTGACTGAAGTAATGGTAATGATAAAGTCCTTAAGACTTACTTCAAAAATTTTGATTTGGGTTTAATTATTGCTAATAGACTACTAAATTTCCGTGGTGAAGTTCAGGAGCTTTGAACTTGGGATCTCTGGAACTAAAATGTGAAATAATATTGCTTTTGGCTCTTGTCATTCAGATAGTGCAGAGCTGAATTATCTATAAATCAAGTACTGAGAGATTTGTAACAGATACTCTACATTTTATTTTTGTGACTCACAACAAAAAAAAAAAAAGTGCTACTGATTTTAAGAAAAACACTGTTGTGTGCAAACTAATGGATGGAGAAAGTCTGAGGAACAGCAGAGACTGGCATGTGCCAGTAAATACATAAACTGTCATAAGAAGCAATAAACAGGAAGAAGTCAAATGCAATGCTGAGATGTAACAGATGGATCATAGAGGTAATAATGCTTGCTCAAGATGCTGGAGAAAATTTGTCTAAAACATTGCACATTTTTCTGTTATATTTTAAAAATTTGAATCAAGAACCAGATCAGAAACATAACAGCCACTGGAATGATCAATGCAATGGAGAGCCTTTTTATGAAATGTTACTAAAAAAGCTTTGCTTGTTTAGTCTGTCAGATGAAGTCTCAGAGAGAATATGAATGCTCTGTAAAGATCCTTGATGGGTGAGCATCAGGAAGGGAAAAACTATTTATGGTAAAGGACAGTGCTGACACAAGAATAAATGCATATAAACTAGCTATGAATGCAATTAGACTGGATATGAGGAGATTTTTAACTGTGAGAGAAACAAAATTCTGACACAGACTTCCAGTTAGAGAAGTAAGGGTATAAAACCTAATTGACTCTAAGATAGAGCAATATTGGTTTATGAAAGGAATAGTACAATATGTGATATTAACGACTAGACTTCAGGAGCCAGTCTTGTATTCCCTTATTGTTATGCATAGGCATGCGTGTGGTTTACAAACTGTGCAGAGCACTAATGTTTCTTTCTGCATTTGAAACATTTTAAAGTCATTATCCACATGTAATTTTAATCCATTACTACTACGTCTGTACAGTACCTTTCAAACTGAGTAGGATTCATTTTGACACAGTAAAAGTGATTAGTCATCAAAACAGTTTTATGAAATAACTAACCAAATGGGATGATGTGACTAGCACATTAGCACCTTCCATTTGAAAGTCAAAGCTCACCTGTCATAACAAAGGAAACTGTGAAACAGAGAGACAGGAAAATTTGAGCTATTGAACACTATCACCTGATCAATGTTATGGTGAAAGACCAGACACTCATATTCAATTAACATATAACATCCCTTCCTTTCCACTAAAAATATTTTGTTTGATAAAAAATCAGAGCACAGCAATCCCTTGTAGAATTAATGATAAATTTCTGAGTATGCATCAGGACAAGTAAATCAATCCACAATATTTTTTCCTGAAATCTGTGATACATAGGTGGAGAGTTGAGGAGGCAGGGAGGAAACTACATTTAATAAACAACTGGATGTGCTTTTCTATCAACAAAGACATCAACTATGGTGTGCATCTTTGACCCTGCAAGGATAATCTTTCATGTTCCTGTTCGCTATGGATTGAAGTCTAAGATGAATCAAGAATCTCATCTTTAAATATTTTAATTCACCTCTTTTTTTACTCAGATGTGTAACTTGTCAAGGAAAGATAAAAAAAAAAATAAAAACCTTCAGTGTTTTTGTCTGCATCATTCTTCTTTTGATTCTCACTTCAGGAATCCTGCTTCATTATAGAAAATAAAAAAAATAAAAAAGTCATTATGGGAACTTAGCTGGATTTCACACCTAACTGTATAGTTGAGAAAATTACATGGATCAACAGTTATTTTGATTTAAATTACAATAAAAATATCAATATAAAAACTCCATGGACTTTAATAGATCTGCAATTACAGTTGTTGTGTACACAGAATCTAACTAAACAAACAAAACAAAAAAGGCAAAACAACAAAACAACAAAAGGTATAAATAAATGCTTGTCATCCAAACAATGAGGAAAAGCAACAGAAGAAACTCTGCTTTGCTTCTCCCTCTGTCCGTAACTGCAAGATTTCCCCCAGAGCTGTCAGATCAATAATTTCTGCAGAGTGTGAGAAGATCTTGCAGCAGCTCTGCGATATCAGTTCCACACTTAATGGAAAATGCCCTTCTAACAATGCCTTTCCCTTAAAATGAAAGGAGATCAGCTAGACTTTCTCAGCTAATCTCAAACCTGTAAGCACATCCAAAGAAAATAAAGTGTTTTTTCAAACAGGTGTGCTCTGGCCTTTCAAGAAGTGCACAGCTCACAGCTCCACATCCTGAAAAGTCAGAAGATCATGAGGCACCTAGCATGGGCTTTGTAAGCAAAGGCATGCTGGGCTCTCACTGAAAGCCCCTGCGCAGTTTTTCCAGCATCGTGGCATTGTGGTGAAGCCCCATGTAATGCAACCTTTAGCCCCATTTCAGCTATCTATTCTGAAGGTGTGTGTGGCTGAGATAAAGAAAGCAAGGTCACATATAAAGGAAATGAGCACTTACCTGTTATCTGTGTTGAAGAAATAGAAAACTGGACCCTGTACCCAGATCAACAAACAGCATGTGCTGAAGGACAGTGTCTAAAACCATCTTTGGTGTGCATCCTCCTGTGTTAAAGAAGGGTCACAAGCCTTAAGTTAGAGGCTGAGATTTCATCACTGTGTGTTCTGCTCCTCTCTGTATACTGAGGTGAATTTCAGCCAGCTCTTCATTGACACACATCGGTTCAAAGGGATGTAATACATGATTTTGTTAAATGTAGTCTTTATAGCAGATGCTGCACCCTAGGCCTGCTGTATGGACCCCATAGCCACAACTAGTAAAGGAAGAGCTGATTTACCCTACCTTCATTTCTCCATGCATAGTGAGACTATTGTTTGAAACCTCTGTGTATTTGCAAGTCTATTGAGATCAAAAGTGATGCTGTGATTATGCGTTTTTACAGAAC
This sequence comes from Cygnus olor, assembly GCF_009769625.2. NCBI lineage: Eukaryota > Metazoa > Chordata > Aves > Anseriformes > Anatidae > Cygnus > Cygnus olor. Next base: position 11,915,591 of record NC_049169.1, on the reverse strand, counting down.
TCGTGGTTTCAAATAGCCTAAGTATTTTGGATTCGCTATCTCATTTTCCATATTATTAACTGTTTCTCAATTTCCCTTTTTTTTCCGCTGTAAATTATCTGATAAAATTGAAGGAGTGCTGATAACAACCTCTATTGTGTGAAAGCCTAAAAGAACACACATTATACTCATTATACTTTAATTGTTGTCTTAGCCAAAGATTCAGCTACACTGGCTTCCATTAATGGAATTTCTACATGGTAATCTCTCACATAGTCTTGGTGTCTGAATGTGTTTTTGTTTTTAATCAAAATAGACTTTTGATCAATGCTAATTTATTGATGAAATTAAGACTCAAAAAATTGTATAAATACTACCACCGTAGAGATAGATACAATAAATTAAAGCTGATTTGAAAGATGATTTAATGAAGATGGTTCCAATTTTAAGACTATGTTAGCTTTATGCAGTTGAAAGCTTTACTGGTTGCCTCAAAGTCACTTTAGATGTGGTGTCAGATCAGATAGTCACAAATAAACCACGTTTTCTCTGTAAGAAAACATATTTCATGAAATTTTCAAGACATCATTCATTATACATTTCCTTTCAGTGCTTCCTTGAAATGTCCCACTTTAGACACTGAAAACATCTCACACAATCAAGATAACAAAATCTGAGAAGTATTTTTCTCCTAAATGTACAGTGTCTGATTGTGCCCAAAATAATGAGTATATTAATTCTACTTATTGATGTGATCCTATGCTGTGTAAAAAAAGTTATAAATGACACTGAAAAACATTGATGTAAGAGAAAGTAGCAATCCATTGCTATTCTACAAACCCTAAATTCTAAATATTTAAGTTTTCTTGCTGTACCTCAGATTGAATACTGCTGTATAATGTCAATCTTGAGGAATTTAGTGGGCTGAAGCAAAGTAGTAGCTTTCATAAAATACTGGAGTCAGTGGTTATATGAACAGAAGAGCCTTTTTCCTGTTGCGTATGAGTGCCATGTGTTTCTACTTCCCTGAAGAAGAGGTTGCTCTTGCATCAGCATTGGCCAACATTTTATATCATGGACTTTCTTCCAACACTTTGGGCAGGAAAATTAAAAGCAGATGAAATTATATGCACTCCTTGCTGCCTTTGATTAAACATAATTTGATATTTCTCAGCACTTTGTAGGATCAAGAACATAGAGCCACAAAGCTGACTCTGGCATGAAGAGTCAGAAATGGTCATACTGTAAGAAACCATGGAAGTTGGCTTTTCAGCTTTGAGACCCTTCTGGAATCTGTAGTCATTTGAATCTTCTATAGCAGTGTGAGATTGAATCATGACTTTGTTTTGCTGCATGTCAAGGGCTCCTGGTCTGGTTGCTATTAAAGTGTGTAGCTAGCTGATCTCCAGTATGTAATAGATAAACTACATCATTCTCCTCTTGAAAAATAACATCAGTTACAGTATTGATTTTCATCCAGCACTGTTGTATTGATAAAACACAATGTTTCCAAACAAGCTTTGCTATGCTCTAATTGGTGTCTGGAACCAAAAATCTTTCAATTAAAGTTCATTAAAGCCAGTCAGTTAATTCTGAACTGAAATCATGAGAGTTTATTTTTGAAAAGACTATTTACACTCGTGTGTCAAACTCAGTAGAGCAATAAACCCATACATGTTGCAGCCTCCACATACTGAGCACAGTAATAGTAATGACACTATTCTAGCGCCAAATTATTGTTACTAACGCTCAGAATTATAGTTCATGTTGTGCCATAAGAGAGGCTTTTTGGTCTGAATAAAGATCACTCTCTTCGTAGATTTCAGCATGACAGATCGAAGATTTCAGCTGATTCCCATACCTTATTTGATATGGTATGATTTTGGTTATGTACGTATAAATGGATATAAAATCTAGACTCGCCTTTCCTGGAGTTTGTGAGTAGCAGGCTGGTTTTTGTTTGTTTGTTTGTTTTTGTGTTTTTTCTTTGTTTTTAATATCTAAAGCCTTCAAAGTCTATGTTACTTTGTCATCAAAGTTGTCACCAGGTAATATGAAATCCTTGGGGAACACTATTATATGAAAATGGTCACAGTGCCATTCGTGTCAGTCAAAGCCTTATGAATGAAATTCAGCTCTAAACTAAGACTTTTAAATCTAAGCATATATATATATATAGGTGTCTATATGACAGTTGTGGCATCTAAGCTCCCTGTATAACCATTAGAGACTTACTTAATTCTCTGAACAGAGCCTATAGAGCAACTCACCTCTCGTGGTTGGTGGTCCTTAGGGCTTGAGTCTATTGTCCAGATATGGACAGAACAATACTGGGTTTGTCTGTCATGTCTGCCACCTCTGGGTGGACATCGCAGATACTCCTGGCTATCTCATCATTAGACATTTATGTTTAGGCAGCTGAATAGAGGCAGGATTGCTTTCATAACCTTCTCAGTCACTAGTGCTATCATGAGCATAGGAATTCTCCAGGTGAAACGGTTCAGAGCTGGAGCCTCAAGAAATCTCAAAGATAATATCTATGAAAAGCCATTATTCAACTGTATCAGAAATGTCATATTATTCAGTAGAAGTGTGCCTCAGAAAACAAAAGATAGCTTAGTATCTTCTTAAGGGCAGAATGATATTTATATACTTACATAAGGATTAAGACTAGAGAAATGAGGGTGCAGGGAGAGTGGAAAGAGAGAGAGAAAAAAGAGGATGTAGAGGATGTGGAATGAGAAGGAAGAAAAGAATAGAACAGAAACAATAGGGAATAAAAATGACTCAGATGACTCTCTAGGAAAATGAAGCTGTTTTTGCATTTTAGATAGGTTGTGATTGTTGCTCACTATATATTTTAGGTAGCTGGATTCTGCTGGAATTTGTTCCTGTTCTTCCAACTAAAATTTAGAGTTACAAAAGCAATACTAGGAGCCATAAGAAAGTTTGCTAGTGGTCACATATATAGTGCTTATTGTACACAATTAAGTCCCTTTTTTCCAAGGACAACCAATTTCTGCTGAGCTCTTCCGCAAACCTGACCACTTATTTTGTTGCACACACCAGAGCTAAGACCTGAGGAGAGAACCTATCCTTAAATAAAGTATCCTTACCCGCTGCAGTCAATTGTGAATATCTCCTGCATTTCATTTGGAACAGGATTTGACCTTGAGAAAATGTTTTGTGTGAAAAGAAGTCTATCACTTAATAACATTTTCTAGGGTACTTTATTTGAAAAATATGTTCTATATTCATATTCCAAAAGAAAAGTGGTTTTGCCTTTTTTTTTTTTTTTGGCTTGCCATAGTGTTTTAAATGCATATATACATGGGAAAAAAACACTTAGGACCCATGAATCACATTTTGAATCAAACCCTTTAAAAGGCAGGGAGAGGCTGAGACTTTCTAGACCTGCTGCTAGCACTTCTCATATTTCTGTAAAGTGTAATCAGTTGTGGCACCAGCAGCACGAGAGCCGGATGTCAGTGCTGGCAAAGGAGTTCCTGTTGTGCCTTACGACCAGCTAAGCATCTGAAGGGCAAATGGAATCCGTTTGCTTTAAATATCAAACAGTTATTTTAAACTGTAAACATGGAAGCTGTTCTTCTGAGAAAGGTATTAAAAGTGGTAGAAACATGTTTTATGGTTTGTCACTGGGGAACCATGTTACTTTCCTGTAGTACAGTACATTCAGAATAAATAAGAACGCTTTGCTGTTTCAGTCCTTTGGGAAGCAAGTTTTTAGGGCCATCAATTACCTTGGTGATATTTTGTTTGTGCTGTCTGTAGGAAAAAGGGTAGCTTTGCATGAAACACTGAATGGCCAAAGGCAAACCACAAAAAGAAGTCAAGGGGGCTGTGGGTATTTGATTTTTGAAGGAGGATTTAGGAAAGGAAATCTGTGTATTTAAGTTAAGAGGTGATGAAACATTAATCCAATTTATAAATCTTTCATGAGTAGACTTCTGGGGTAGGGAAAGAGCGTTCAGGACAGCACTCAGCAGAACAGCTGAGAACAGACAGAGTTGTGCAAAGGAAAGAGGTGTGACAAAACATGAAAAAGGAAAACTTCCTTTCAGTGAGAAGCATTGGTCTATAGAATCACACCAATAATAGTGATAGAGATACTATTTTGAACTCTGTATTAACATTACTTTATATTACAGTAGTGAACAGACTATGAGATCAAAGTCTTTTCTACTGAGCCATAGCTGAGAGCAAAAGATGTAGTGAGATAATCCCTGCCTTGGAAATCTAATGAGATTGATATGGCAGATAAAAAATAAGAAGAAAAGTAAAGGCTACAGAAACTTTCTTAAGGTTACAACCCATGTCAGTGATGTATTTATATATTTATTACTGATTTATCTAATGAGATGAAAACGTGACACATGGACTTTAGTATTATAGCCATTCACTAAAAGGAGATGAGCTGAACAACCCTTTCACCTGAAAAACTCTCCCATTTGCTATAATTATCTCACATGAACATGCAGAGTGGACTAGTGGCATTTTGAGTGTACTGTAAATTATTAGCATTTACCTCATAATCAGAATTATGCTACACATTAACTCTGAATATTATAAGCTCTTCTTACAACTTACAACTCATAAATGCATTTCCCTCATTGTTTTCTGTTGCTGAAAAATGAATGAAATTGGAATTTAAAGCCCCTCTAGTGAGGATTGCATCACTCCAGAAAAGACACTGCAATTACCTCCAGCTTTATGCAGATTATCATTCCTTTAATACACATACACTTATTTGGGAAGGTTTTTTTATGATGCTTAAACATTTTTGGGAGCCTGGGAAGCCTTAATAGTCCTGCAGATTTCAGTGTGGTTGGAGAGAGAAAAGCTTTGTCCGGCAGGGATGCCATGTTTGGCAGGCAGAATTACCAGAAAACAGCAGATTTACAAGCTGACTCCAGGCTCTTATAGACAGAGTATTTAAGTCAACAAATTTGTTTTACAACATAGCAGCAAATATACTATAGATATACAGATATACAGAAATACTACAGATATTCCTAGTTTTGTTTTAATGACAAAATATCAGATCACAGGCTTTGCAGTTCTAAAGAAATAGTATAAACACAATCTTCACATGCTGAAAGAAGATGCATTAAGTAATGTACCTCACAATTTGCTGATAGTTTTCAATGAGGCTGAGATAAAATAACATTTAAGATTGAATTTCCACAGAAGATGGATATTGTTAGCAGGCTTATATAGCCCTCTGGTAGAACAGTGCAATATCAGGAAATATTTTATGTGTAAAATTGTTGTGGAATTTATTAAAAAAAATAAAGGTTTTGTCAGAAAAATATGATTACATATATGCTTAATTTTATATAGATGTGTAGTTCTCACTGGGCTTGAATTTCCTTTTCTTTACATTTTACTTCGTCTTTCTCTCTTTTTCCTGTATAATTTTCCATTTCTCCTTTTTCTATCCCTTCTAAGTGCATTTGTTCCCTATACCTTGCTTCTGCCTTTCATGGCTTGCCTTTGTCAGTTTTTTCTCTCACCAGGAAGGGAAGTCTGCACAACAGAGAAAAAATGACATTTGAATGAAACCAGATGCAGGTGTGGCAGTCACACATCACACATTTACATGCCTAAAATACACTTAAAAAATAAAAAAAATAAAAATAAAAATCTGTGTTTCATGAAATCACCTTTCAGATTTTAGTACAGTTGAAGAACATATTGGAAGAATGAAACCTTTAAATCTAGATAAATTATCATTCAGTAGGATACTCTTCATTTTCTTAGACACACAGAAAAGATACTTTCTTCTTTCACTTTCTCATTGTATTTCTGTTTTTCTTGTATTTCACTGCAGCTGCTAAAACATGCTAGGAATTGTATGGATGCAGAAGCACAGATTCTGCTGCAACATATGCTCAGTGTAAACAGATGACAGAAGTAACACTCCAGGTAAATCCTTGTCCATATTTCCTTCCATCCCCCCAAGTGTTATTGCTGTCCCTTCTCTCCTAGTGCAAAATGCCCCTGAATGGATATTTAGGGGGACTTTCCTTTCCTTCGCCTCAGATCACCATATGGCAGATCCCCATTCAGCATGACTGTGTGGGAGAGGACAAAAGTCAGCTGGGAACCTGCACAGTAAGGGCCCTGCCCAAAAGCAGGGCCTTGTCTGTCCTCCTCCTCCTCCTCCTCCACACTCCTCTCTCCCTGCTTCATACCCTTGTGACCATGTTCATTCATTGCTTACATTCTCCCATTTCACAGAGCACCTGACGATTTGCCAATTTCCCCTTCCCTACATTTTTCAGCTTTCACACCTGACATGAAGCCATTTTGTTTCCTCTTCTGTTTACTGTTTGTTTCCCCTTCTCTAGCTGCAGGTTCCTGGGATGTTGGTGAATCCTGCGGCACCTTTTCTCAGAGGAGACCAGGATTCAGTGTGAGAAGACAGAGCCATCCCTGCACTTTGGTCGCTGACAGCAAACACAGCTGTGCTGTCTGCCTAAGTTGTCTCCAGTTCAGATCTGGGGCTACATTAAGCAGTGCTCAATTTTTGATAATTGTAATTCAGGCCTTAAAAAATCACGTGGCATTAGTAATCATAAAAGACAGTCTTTTCGTTCCCTTCCAATGCTTGTGGCTTAGTTTTAACATTTTCTAGCTCTTCTTGTGACAAAGAAATATTAACATTATGAAAAATTTAAAGTCAGAGGAGAACTAGGACTTTCAGAAAAAATACCAAAGTCTGCAAAGCTTCATGATAAGATGCAAGGAGCTGGCAATGCAAAGCAGGGTGCAGAAGAACAGGCAGCCAATACTGTAGCTCCAGCTGCATGGATTTGAGAGCTGGAGTTCAGGGAGATAAATCCCTTGTGAGAAACACATGCCCTTTACACCTCCCATGAGTGGCTGGGCCTATTGACATCTCTGAAAAGACAGTGAATGTACAGAAAGCAAGTTAAAGAGCACTCGCATGCCTGTACATAAGGGTTGCAGCTGATATGCCTGCAGTAGCTTAAGCCCAGCTGGCTTAGATATCACTAACAGAGCACTCACAGCAACACCATCTTTGGCGAACAGTTATATAGCTCCACTGAAGCCTCAGGCATCATTGTTCTTGGTACCTAAGACTCTAACTTAGAGCTAATTATCTCTTACTGTGCTATAGTCACACTCTGGCTGAAAGAAATAATCCATCAGAAGATGCTGGGTATGTCACATAAATCTTCATTGGACTATTTAAAATACCACCTGCTGCTGTGCCAGACACCTGCTCCTCCTCACTCATCTGAACTACGATGTTTGGGCACCGTGGAGGCTGAGGTGAGCCCGACCCTTTCCCCCTATCTTTCTTTAGAACTGAAATTCCTCTTTGCAGTTGTATGCTTCATGGTGCAGTGGTGAGAGAGAAAGGAGAGAGAAGAAAAGCAGCAAACCCAATGCTGCATCCTTTGACTTTAGCTGTGCAGAAACTGTGCTTTTTATATGGTTCACCAAAAGGCAAAAATCTTACAAAATGTGCTGCTGTCTCAAGATTATTTACGTGCAAACTCAGAAGGAATGTGACGAGCTCCATTGGGAAAGAGGAAAACTAAGTAAACAGGCAACACTACTGGAGATGAAATTGAACTTTGACAAGCACAATATAATGCACGTTGAAAGGAATGATTTAAGTTATAAGTACACACAGATGGTCCCTGAATTAGCTGCAGACTCATGTAATAAAGAATTAGATATTGCTACACAAAGCCCCAAGTCTGCTCAGAGTATGGGAAAGGAAAAGCACTTAGGCACATCAGGGAAGAAAGAAAATGATGTGTTCAAAGTCAGTGCTTGTATATACATGTAGACCAATGATAATGAATTCCAGACCTGTTTAAATAACCTCGATCCATAATCAGACTATTGTTTCATATCACCTAAAGTGAGATGAGAAAGCCTCTATGGAATTCAGTTCATGGGAATGAGAGGAACTGTCACTGGTGACATCTGTAAGCACTGGTGTGCCTGCTCCCCAGCTCTCGTCAGCTGAAGATGCATTGAAGACCACACATCTCTTATGGGTAAGCATTACTACCTCTGTCTCCTACATTTGGAAAAAAATGAGCTAAGATAATGTTCTGTTGTTATGAGTCTGATCTTTGAGTTGCTCTGTGTAGGGCTCTGACTGGGCACAGTTCAGACCAAGCCGTTCTTGGTCTCCCTTTTGGGCTGGTTAAAGGCCACTCCTTGCTGGGTATGTTGGAAGATGAATTGCCCTGTTAGGAAATACATACTCTGTATGAACTAGAGAGACAGGTGCCATCCTAAAGCTGTTGGAATTTCCTTCCAAGAAGCATCTCCATTCGTTGGGATAGGGATCTCAGGTATTTAAAGCAGATGCAATGGATTGGCTTCTTGGAACAACTTCTTTATACATCTTTAGAAGATAATCTGAACACCACATGAGCCCATGTGCTATTGAGTTTGCAAAGGGTTTTTGGCTCAGTATCCCTGAACTGGTAAAAAGCCTGTGACATGAGTTTTAACACAGGTAATTTTAAGACTGAAATTCTCTTAATGGAAATATGTTTCAAATTATGAGACCTACTGTGAGAGCAGAAAAGCTGTGGCCAGTGAATGGTTTCAGATATGGAAGTCCTAGATATAGGTGGAATATGAACAGGAGACCATCATGGTTTAAGAGCAAATGACAAATATGACTCATTAAAATGGAGAGATCAGCTTTAACAAAAATCCATTCCAATTGATAAATAGAAACAAAACTGCAGCTGAGAATGCATGAAAATAATTTCTACCATTTGGCACATGCATAACTAAAGGTTTGTGCCCCTCTCCTGAAATCACAGGTTTATATTTAAAAACATTTAAAATCTGCGAGGGTAATCTGTACCAAAGTATGACTAATAGCCTTCAAGCAGGAATAATTATACAAAATAACTGTAAGTTGCACCATAGGTCATTATTTGAAAAATAAATTATAAAAACAACACATCTAAATTCCCTCTCTAGTGCATTTACTACTCAGTAATTCTCAAGTAAGCTGAGTTAATGTTCCAATAAAACATTCAGGCACAGTGAAGCTGAAAAGCACACACACAGCACAAAGCATTTTTAAAATAGTCAGAAAATGGTCTTGCATGCAATTAAAATGGGAGATGTATTTTAACTGTACATATAGATATGCTACCTGACAGCAGAAACCTGTATCTGTACAGTTACAGTCCAGGAAAGTCAAAAAAAAAAAAAAAAAAAACATCAGTAACACTATTTGGCATAGTGGTTCCATGCTATTGTGTGTGGAAATGAGTTTTGTTGGCAAAGTGATGTGGTGTTTTTTTCAGTAATCTCACATTTTGATAGCATCACAATATAATTTCTTAGGAGCCTCAATGGTCTTGCTTTGATATTTTAATGAGATTATATGTTAGGATAGCTATCTGCTTACCTGGAAATAACTATGTATGCTGCTTTCTGCCTATTACAATAGTGCCTTCATTCCGTCACATTTGTAGTAAAACTTCTTCCCAATGTAATCTCAAGGAGCAGTGATTTTATATTAACTTAAATGATGCCTGCTAAGTATATACGAATACAGTTCTGCCTCCCCAGGACTGCATGTTAGTGGCAGCATGACTGAAAATATATCTCAAGAAATAATAATATAAAGTTGTATGTTATAAAATGGATGAGGAGAAAAATGTTTCTATCCTTTACTTATGTGCTTCATGCTATATATCAGTTGGCAAAGCTTGTATAAAGCAAATAGTTGAAAATATGAGCCTGAATATTTCATTTCATTCATTAACTCACATAAACGTTCAGAAAAACAACAACAGCAATGAAACAATATCCCGCACAAGCTCTCTAGAACACCATGATATTGCTAAAAACAGAAAAATGAATACCGAAACATAACAAGATTTCAACTCCACGTATTCTTATGGAACAAAAGATCTTATCTTAAGTGCAATCACACAACATGTGCAAGACAACCAGGGGATCAGGCCCAGCCAGCATGGCTTCATGAAAGGCAAGTCCTGCCTGACCAATCTCATCTTCTTCTATGACCAGGTAACACGCCTAGTGGATGAAGGAAAGGCTGTTGACATAGTCTACGCAGACTTCAACAAAGCCTTTGACACGGTCTCCCACAGTAATCTCCTGGAGAATCTGGCAGCCCATAGCTTGGACAGGTACACTCTTTGCTGGATTAAAAACTGGCTGGATGGCTAGGCCACCACTCTCTTGGTGGTGAATGGAGTGAAATCCAGATGGTGAACGGTCATGAGTGGTGTTCCCCTGGCGTCAGTGTTGGGGCCCATTCTCTTTAATACCTTTCTTGATGACTTGGATGAGGGAATTGAGTGCACCCTCAGTAAGATTACAGATGACACCAAGTTGGGGGGAAGTGTCGATCTGAGGGAGGGTAGGAAGGCCCTGCAGAGGGACCTGGACAGTATGGGTTGATGGGCAGAGGCCAGTGGGATGAGGTTCAACATGGCTAAGTGCTGGGTCCTGCACTTTGGTCACAACAGCCCCATGTAACACTACAGGCTTGGGGGAGAGTGGCTCGAAAGCTGTGCAGAAGAAAAGGATCTGAGGGTATTTGTCAATGCTCACCTGAACATGAGCCGGAAGTGTGTCCAGGTGGCCAAGAAGGCCAACAGCTTGTATCACAAATAGTGTGGCCAGCAGGACCAGGGAGGTGATTGTCCCCCTGTACTCTGCTCTGGTGAGGCTGAGCCTCGAGTACTGTGTTCAGTTTTGGGCCTCACATTACAAGAAGGACATTGAGGCCCTGGAGTATGCCCAGAGAAGGGCTTCAAAACTGGTGAGGGGCCGGGAGCACAAGTCCTATGAGGAGCCGCTGAGGGAAGTGGTATTTAGTCCGCAGCAGAGGAGGCTCAGGGGAGACCTCAGTGCTCTCTGCAACTACCTGAAAGGAAGGTGTGGAGAGCTGGGGTTTGGCCTCTTCTCACAGGTAACTAGTGACAGGACTAGTAGGAATGGCCTCAAGTTGCACCAGGGGAGGTTCAGGTTGGAAATGAGGGGACGTTTCTTCTCAGAAAGAGCAGTCAGGCGTTGGGATGGGTTGCCCAGGAAAGTGGTGGAGTCACAATCCTTGGGGTGTTTAAGGGAAGGTTGGATGTGGTACTTAGGGACATGTTTTAGTGGGTAATATTTGTGGTTGGGGAACAGTTGGACCAGATGATCTCGGAGGTCTTTTCCAACCTTAATGATTCTATGATTCTATGATTACTTTACCTGCAAAGTCAGCAATTCAGGAGCACAAATACAGTTCTGGTTCCAACATTTCCCACCCTTCTAATTTCCTACACTTCCCTTCTCTATTAAAAAAAATACATTGGGAAATAAATTTGGGAAACAAAATTAGGTTTGCAGCCCTGCAGTTCACCAGGTTTGGGCTGAGCCAAAGAGGAGAGAGAATTGCTAGTTTGAGGGCTCTAGCAGGGAGTGTTCCAGCAGCCACTTCTTACCCATGCTAGGCAAATGATATATACAGGCTAGAATTTTGTTGCTAACACAGAAATGCACAGCCTTACTCACAGAAGTGGTCCTTAACTTGAACAGTTACAGCTTGAATTTAGAAACAGAATTTTCAAGTGAATGAAGTCTGATGGATTTTGAAAGAAGACAAAGTTAGCTGAAACTGCTTTTGCAAGCCCTGTGAGGATTTGCAATCCTGGGAGGACTTTGCCTCTAGAGCAGGTGAGGATAGTCAACAGGTCAGGGGTTATACATGGTACAAATGTTCTAATACCAGGATACACAGATGCATGGTATATGTGAGAATTACTAAGTGATAGGGATTACAAACCACCTAATTCCCTCTACCTGATTTCCCGTAAGTCCATTGCAGCTGAATTTTGTATGGCTGAACTTCAGTTATCTGATTCATCCTTGGAGGAGTGCAGCTATATATCCCAGTGTTAATATGAAAATATAACTAATAAAGCAGCAGAGAAACACAGCTCATGCTTTTTGGTTACCCTCACATTCCTGGCATGTCACGACCAAGCAGCTGTTTGCTGCATCCCTGTGTTCTGGGCCAGGTGACCACAGGGATGCTCTGATCTGCTGGCCATGGGCCATGCAGGTGTCCAGCTGTGTGAGGCTGCTGTGGAAGCAGCAGTAAAAAGCCCATAAATACTTTTCGCTCTGATGTTAGGTTTCCTTGCTTCACAGACTTGCCTTACTGCTTTTTGGTTACCTCAGTCCATCCTAGGAAGAATGAGGGCAGTGATGGCCCCACTTGCTACCTTTGAAACTGCAGTGTCTATGGAGAAAAGACATCTGCAAGCCCTCCTGCATTCCCATGCACAGTCTGGTCCCAGAGATTAATTCTGTTTGTTAAATGAAGTGTTACAAAAGAGCAAAATATATTTTCTGACATGGCAAATAATAAAAGGGGCCTTTCAAAAGTTAGGTTATATAAACTGGGGAGTATGTGCATTAAATGCACAGACGGGTCTGTGAGGAGCTGCAGAGCAGTGAGTGTTGACTGTGTATAAATACTTCTGTCTAGAAATGAGACTCTGTAACTGAATGTAGTTGGCTGATCCTAAAACCACAGCAGCCATAGCACTTGCAGTGCTACTTAAAGGCAAAACAATGCATCTAAATGAGAAAACTAAGTCTGAAATAGACTCCCCTATATAAGGTAAAACAGGCTACTCTAGGAAAAAAAAAAAGTCAACACAATGCCAATATAAATAAAGTTCAGTCCATGTTGTAGATGAATAAATGCAGCAATCTATAAATTGGTCTTTTGATATTAAGCAACATTTAGAAAAAAAAGTAATAATTTAATATACTCCTAGAGTTAATATATATATTTAAAATGACAAAGTAATGATTAAACACACAATAATGTATGGAATAAGCTAAATTTATCCTTTAGCAAGTTTAAGTAAGATACATAAGGGTTTACATGATGCTTTGTTTGTTTGTGTTTGGTTGGCTGGTTTGTTTGTTTGTTTGGTTTTTTTTATTTATTTTTCTGGATCATTTCTGAGATTTGACTGAATACCATGTCATGAAAATGCTGTGTGCAGTTGAGAACTGTCCATTGGTATGTACCTGAGATAAATTTACTAGTTTCTTTAAACACGCTGTTACAAATATGCACTGCCAAGATTGTTCCACTTACTGCCTTTCAACATGGCTGTGCAAATGCTCACAAAACTTTTATAATAGTAAGGAGGCCATGTCCAGGTATATGGTGTGCAAAAAAATTTTTAGCCACTTCTGCTTCTGTTGTTAACCTTGTATTTTGTTATCTGGGTTCTCCTAGATTATTGCCTTTGCTACTGATTTCATTTAATATACTCAGGCTACCAGTAAATCTTATTTTTATTTTTTTTTACATATCAAGTCAAATAAATTCAGCTACTATGCCCAAAACAGTGAACTATGGGTACATTTGTCATCAGATGACACTTCTCGTACCCATGGATATGGAATGTGATTCTCTTCTCCATTAATGTTGAAAAGCTGATTCAAAATTTAACTTACACAATGGCAGAAACCGGACTTTTCCTTTTGAAAACAAAACAAAACAAAAGTTTATTATTAAGACCTTTGCATTAGAAGCTAAAAGTATTTATAATATGCTTTAAGCTCACCCTCCTATAAAGTTATCCTGAAATGCTGACACAGAACATCTTACCAAGGAATGCAATTTAGATAAACAATAAATAAAATAACATTCCCTCTTTTTATAAAGATGAGCTTTAATTACTGATCACTTTTGAATTTCCCTCTTCACCTGATATTATTATTATTATTAACTTAATTACAGTCATATAAACTATTATTTTCTCCTAGTTTAATTCCTCCAGATGTGACTTGGAATGTGAACTACTTAAAGACAAGAAAATTTACCTTGTTTTTGAAGTTTCTCAGGGAGAAAATGTGTTCTATAGATTTTAGGGAAGAAGGGATTATTGAAAAAAATGTAAGAGAATATAACATTACATCAAATATGAGTATTGAGTTAAAGAGATAACTGTTGAAAAATTTCAGAATTTATTTCTGATGCTAAAAAATGGGGGGAAAAAAACACTACCTTCAGGATTTATTTTAACATTTATGTTAGTTTTGAAATGTAATCAAAAAGTTTCTGTATAGAAAAAGCTGAGAAGAAAACCTCAGAATTTTACAGGCAATTCATCAAAATGCTGAGACAAAAAGTCCCAATACTATTGTAGGTGACATACAATAAAGATAGTGAAGCAGAACAATTCATATATGCTCATAAAAATGAGAGGACTTTTATCAAAGGCTATAGAAATCTCACAAAGAATAGAGAGAGAGAACTTGAATAATGATAATGATGATACATTCCCAACAAAACCACGGCAGTAATCAAATAGAGCAGTGTCTTTTAAAGGTAATACCATTTAGCTGAATGACCTGGAGCTGAATATATGGCATTGCTGATATTAGTTGAACTCAGTTTCTTGTAGGATTATCCCAGATCTGACTGATAGATACTGGAAAAATGATATTTATCAAGTAAAATAAAATTAACCAGGAGATTGACTTGAACAGCTAAATTCTGCTATGAAGATCAAGAAAATGTTCCACTTAGAAATATAAAGACCCTGGGACCCTGGTTGACTAGACACTGAGATGGTGCAGTTCTTTCTAAGGTACTGATTTAGAAGGGGCTAATGTACTATGTATGCTGTAACTTCTGTAGCCTTTCAGTAGCTTTGAGAAGTTCTGGTATCTTAGTGAAACCAGTGAGAAGACCCTTCTCCAGTACCTTCCACACAAGAGAAATTTTGTCATCAGGGTAAGTCTGGAGTCCTTATGTGTAATTTGGAAATGTCATATAGTTTCTTCATTTTCCTTATTCTTTCTCAAATTCCTTTTATTTTTACAATACCCTGCTTCAGGGGAAGAAGTAGATGCTATGTATATCAAAGATTTATATGTAAACTTTGAGTTCTTGAGCACATACATAGATGGACTGATAGGAACTCTTTAAACAATGGTAATGGCTGTTGCCATAGCAAGGCTCCTCTATAGACAACTCTACTGTGAAGATGAGGTAGATGCAGTTTTCTGTGAATTGGCAGCCAACTCAGACACAGCACAAGTTTTGGGGGCATTGGAGTCCTTTAACAAAACAGAAGCCTGTTTAGGAAGGAGTTCCCTGGGATTGGGGTTGTCTGTCCCATCCTTGTGTTGTGATAACTTCTTTCATGCAGGCAGTGGAGAGAGAAGGAATCTTCTGAGTAGAAGCTGACTGAGAATGTGAAAGCAGAAGGTAAACCTTATGAGAGTGACCATGGAAAAGCAGACTTCATGGCTGTAAGGGTGACAAAACAGCAAACTAGAGATAGCAGACTCCAAAAATGACAGCTTCATTAAACTCAGAGCATTCCCATCCAAAGCAAATCTATATAAAATGGAGTATGAGCTAATAGGTAGCTCTCTTAAGGAAATAAGTGTGCAGTCACAACTACAAACTGTGCCAGTGCAGAGGATGAAAAGCAGTAAGAGATTGCTGTAGCTGGATGAGGAGTTGGCAATGCAGGAAAGAAGTCTAGAGATGAGGAAATTTAAGCCAAATTGTTAGGGACAGATAAGAGGTCATAAGCATCCACGGACAATAGTAGAAATCTCAATAAAGTATAAAATGAAGAATGGCTTGAAAGTGGCATTAAGTTGGAGAAGAAAACATTCTGTAAGTTCCTTAAGAGAGAAAGGAAGAACCCAGGGAAGAGTCTGTTGGCTACTGAGTGTGGAAGATAAACACATCAATATATCAAGGTGGCAGAAATGTTTTGGTTATTTTAACAGAAGTCTTCACCCAAAAAAGTCAGGTGTGGCCAGACGGCTGACACAAGTAGGACAGACAAAAATTAAATTCAAGCTGGGTTAAATATATGTATATACATATTAAAAATAACTTACATTTATTAGACATTCAAAATTATTGATTTTTGCTGTGAGACATTAAATAGGAGACATCACAAACAATCAGTAAGGTTTCACACACTAATTTTTTTTTCTTTAAAACACAGTACAAGAAAAAAACAAAGTATTATCTAACAATTAGTTTAACTTCAGCACTTGGAAAAATACAGGGCCACGTAAAAAAAAAAAAAAAAAAACTTTATATTTTCTGTAGAATATGGTGAAGCAAGTAGCAACCAAGCATGATTATATAAAGAAAAATCATGTCTGTTCATGAATGCTTACTGGACTTCTAGTCACTCCATCTCAGAAAGGGTTTAGTAGAAGAAAACTGATCAAAAGTTGAAACAACTTCTGTAAAAGAAGGCGATTAATAGACCAGAACAATTAGATTGGAAAAAAGATTATTTAGTCAGTTTGGCTTAAAGTCTATAAATTCCTAAAGAAAGTGAATAAGAATTGATTATTCACTGTTTCTCACAATTCAACAACAGCAGGGCAGCCAAGAAAATAATGTGTAATACATTTAAAACAATAAAAGGAAAGCCTTTTTCAGAGAGTACATCACTGAACTCCGGAACTTATTGACATAATGCGCCATGGAGACTAAACAGGATCAGCTAAATTCATGGGGGGTTTACCTACTGGTGACTACCAAACATAATGAATAATAAGAAAAGTTGTAGAGAGTCTAAAGGGGAACAACAAACATGATCTCGAAAAACTGAACTAAGAAGAATAATTGAAAGAATTAGAATTGTTCATGCTGCTGTTCTTGTATTCCAAAGAAGAAAGGCCTAGTGGGAAATATGATTTTCTTAGATAACCCTGTTTAGCATGGTATTTTTCAAATAGTTTCTATGTTCTTCTCCAAGTTTACCAATAAGTACAGTAAACAATACTGGGCTCTGTATAGAGTCACAATGGACTTTGCTATGAATTTGTTTAATTTTTAGTTTATTTTCTGTTTACTGCCCACTCCTTCACCCATGAAAATGTTTTGCCATGTATCCTAAAGACATTTCTCTGATGATTTTTTGTTGGCTTTATCTTGTTGACTCCTCTTTGTCCAATACTTTAGTTATATTATTAATTTGCTTCTCATTGAAAAAATACTAGTATTTTCTTTCTGCAGCATAGTTTATCAGATTCTTTTAATATGTGAGTAAGAACTCATTATTGTCTAGGATACATTGCACACAAGTCTTCCTTGGCTCTTTATTTGTGCTACAGAAAGTAGTGAAAGCATGAGAGGAATAGATAG
The DNA here is from genome assembly GCF_009769625.2 of Cygnus olor. Lineage (NCBI taxonomy): Eukaryota > Metazoa > Chordata > Aves > Anseriformes > Anatidae > Cygnus > Cygnus olor. The sequence continues at coordinate 11,898,397 of NC_049169.1, read as the reverse complement.
AAATGTGAGCAAACATAGATCCAGGAAACATGACCTGCAAGGATAAACCAAATAAAATAGAATTGTTTAGCCTAATGGAGATGTAGTAAAGGATGGAGGGATTCTGGTAACACCCTAAAAAAAAAATAGGTTGGATGTTAGGGGTAGGGTTTTCATGGTAATACAGCAAAAGATTAGAATAGATAGAGGTTCAGACTTTTCTGCCACTGGAGATGTGTTTGAGAGCAGATTGGACTCACTACTTCTGGAAGGGGCACAGAGTTGCTCCTGAGGATCTCTCTGGGTTTCTGTATGCAAAGGCATTAAAGCTTCCCAGTAGCCTTCCCTCATCAAGCCCTGGCAGGAGTACTGTGAATTCTTTTACTCTTCCTTTAGGGGGAAAAAAAAAATCTTTTTTTTTTTTTTCCTAGCACCTTCTAGCTATTCTTTCTTTTTAGAGGAAAGAGAAAACACTGCTAAGTGATCACATAGGTCATGACCCTCTTTCTATAAAAGTTAATAGGATTTTTGTTTCTTTAGAGGGAGCTGAACCAGAAGCTGAGGTAGCAAATTTTGAACTTACAGCTAAATTGAGCATTGAATACTATCTAAAAGAAAAGTTGGAATTAATGTGACGGTCAAGTGGACAGACGAAAATCAAATGCATGCCCCTTGTTCTTTTTGTTTCTGGTTCTACATGTTCTATTGTTCTTTTGTTGTGCTGCCTTGGCTTTCTCAAAAAATAGGGAAAATCAGAGTTGAGTGGCACCTTTGGCAGCCAGACAGGTACGTTCCAGGCAGACCAACCTGGGAGCCTGGGTAGCAGCCCTTGGGTTAAGAGAACAGAAGATGCTGTTGGCCAGCAAGTTGTGTCTTAGACATAGAATGTTTAAAGCCTTATCTATTGATTTTGGAAACAGTTCAAAAGGAGTACTCATTAATCATAAACATTCTTTTTTCTTTTCTTTTTTTTCTGAGTAATTCATAAAATGCTTTTAATAATACGTGTCATGAATTAATCAGTGTCCAACCCTATTTATTATTAATAACCAAGAGGACTATTTTTGTAACAGCAGGCTCATTATCGTGGTATGAATTTCCAATGTAGACTCGTCAGAAGGAGGAAGCAGAACTGAAGATCTTTTCCTAAGTCTTAGTTGTGAAGACACATTTCAGTTAAAATTGTATTGTTTCAACATGTGCCATTCTTATAATAATTAAAGTAGGCAAAGTGTTTTTTTTTTTTTTTCTCCCCTGAGTGAGCGAGCAAATCACCTGGAAGAATATACACTCATTTCCAGATAAAAATTCAAACTTTTCAAGAAGTCCAGAAAAGTCCAGAAAAACTAAAGTATTTTATTATTATTATTATTATTATTTTTAACATGAAGAAGTTAGAGGTTTGAAGTATCTCAAGATTTTGCAAGGAACACTTGTTGCAATTTTTTCAACTGTGAGAGATTTTCAACTGAGAGACCTGTTTGTGTTGTTGCTGGAACAAATATTCAGGTAGTTCAGAACTGAGAATTCTGAAGTTGTTATTCTAAAAAGTAAATCACAGATTATATTTCACAGCAACTTAAAGTATTTTCTAAGGGAGGAACACAATTTTTTTATTTTTTTTATTTTTATTTCTGCGACAAATTTCTGCAGGCTACTGTGTAAATTTCATGCAGATATACGTTTTATGCTGCAGTCAGCTTTTCATTCCAGCCTTGTCATTTGTTTGAATTTGGCAGCTGACTGAATGCCTCCAGTGTTTTGGAGATGAACATTGTTATAATATATGCATAGATACACGCCATACAGATTATGCATTTCTACATAAACAGAAGCCATTAAATTAATCAGTCTTTGAGGGATTCATCTCCTTTCCTATATGCACTTGCAAGGTCAATGTTCAGACACCCAGTCACATAGACTTAGGTAGAAAAAAACAGGCCAACTAGTCAGTTGGGTCTTTGGACCCAAGCAAAATCAGCTATGTCACGTCAATCCAACCTGTCCTGAGGAATAGCCATCAATGGAGTTTCTGCAACTTCCTTAATTCTTTAACTGGTATTAATTCTTTACCAGTCTTAGCATTAAATATTGTCATTACATATAACCTAAATATCTCATACTTCAGTTTAAGCCTATTATATCTTGTCAGTTTATCTTGTCTTCTTTGGGGCCTAAAAACTAACAGCCCAAAATACAAACCTACAGGCATGGGTAGAAGTGGGAACCTCATTGCAGAGCAACTTCAGTGTATGGCAGCTATACCCAAAGGTCCATGCTGCAATCTAAACATCTCCAGCCTGCTTCTTGTACATGTGTATATACACAAAATTGCTGTGATATTATTTCTGCAAGGCTTTGCATAAAATACCAGAAAAGAAAGAAAGAAAAATAAATAAATAAATAAATAATAAATCCAAGATTTTTCTTCAGGACTAATTCAGAAGATTTCACAAGTTTGGATAAATGTTTAATATAATTCTCAGAAGCATGAAATCTGTGCCCACTCCTTGCATGTGCTGCCCAGCTTGAGGAAAGGGGCTGGGCAGAGATGACCAAAGAAGTTTATAAAAATGTGGACGTATGATACAGACCTCCATATGGTGATGAGGCACTTAGCTAAGTGTCACTGTCCCACTCATTCTGCTCAGTAATGTTATTGGGTTCTAACTAATGTAGGATCAATGCCTCTCTCCCATGTTTCTTGTGCTTTTCATCTTTTATCTTGTATTTGCATATAGTGCTTTGTTTTTTGCACCCTTCGGATAAAAAACAAATGTTTTTTTATGGCTGTAATGAGTCATAAGCACATGAGTAGCCTTATGGGAACAGATTAATATTAAAAAAACAAACCAAAACAAAAGAGTTCTTATTTAAACATGAGGATTTTAATGATATGAAATAATAATTATCTATAATATAATGTGAACTATCTATAATATATTTGCTAAGTGTTGATCTGAAATTTTGGCAAATAAATCACTCAAGCCAGAAGACTGGATGTTTTTCATCAGCAGCCATAGTTTCCATTATATTTTTATCTCAAACAATGGCATTTATTAATAAACATAGTATACAAAATCATTATCAGGTAAGGCATGCCTAACAGCTCTCTTACTGATTCAGTGAGCTCAGACTCAAGGTCTTTCACATTAGTTGCAGTTTTCCCCTTAATTTCACTAGATACTTGAAAAGATGGCCAAAAAATAAAAATAAAAAATGCTTCTGCATCATTTGAGTCAGCTTCAGACTAGGGGCGTTGGTGTCGGAGAGCTGCTTACAAAAATCATGGCTGCAAGAATGCAAGAACAGCAAAGATAGTTAATCAACTCTGAAATCCTATCTTGAAAGATAAACTGCTTTTTTTTTTTTTTTTTTTTTTTTTGTCTGGAAAGCAACTATCAACAGCTTCTGAGATTTTCTCCTTGTGTTTTTACTTGTTTGTTTTCAGTATAATATGTTACATCAGCTGGTGAAATCTAGAAAATGATGAAAAAAGTGATAATTCTCAGAAGTGAGCAGAGCTCTGTGACTGATCCAAGATAGCTATAGAGAAATAACAAATAGATGAAATAAAAAGTTGATGTAGGTATTGGTCTCACTCTTCCAAGCTCTGCAGGTTTCCCAATCTATTAAATAAATGTGAGGTAGAGACAACACATTGCTGCCAGAACTTCTGCTGTCTCTATCCTTGATGGGGTTGAGAAGGAGCAAAGCCTTCCAAAAGGCTGCATGGTGTCCACTGTGTGCTTCCAGCTCTGGTGCACCGATTTGATACCACTTCCCTGTTCTTCCCTGAATAGCCTGGTGAAAGATTAAGAGTGGAAGCAGAAGTTTCAAATTCTACGCAGTATGCCTATTGTCATGCCTTCAGTGGTGATAAATATGGATTGCTGCTTCTCATGTGTATGCCTGCATGAGTTTACATCTGAATTGGCATACATAGCACAGAACACCTTCTAGCTGCTGAGGGAATAATTGTATGGTAGAAGCATGTCTGCAGCAGAGCCAGCAAGAAATCTGTTGCATTCTTGTAGTGATGTTAATTGGAGTCCAGAGGACAAAGTGGAGCTGTAAAGCCACTTGTGGTTGTGTGAGTGTAATGGCGGGCACAGCTGAAACAGGAGGCCATGCAGTGTGTGTAGTGACAAGGGGCCAGTTCTGCAGCTGATATCCACTAATGTGACGTCAGGTGCCTCCAGAAGAAATAGGCCAGTTTATCTCACCTAAGGATTTAGCTGAGAAGTGGTTTGCTGCATCAGTCTTTATTTCAGCAACTCTGTTTGCCATTTTTCTCTGTCTGAATTCTCTCATTACACACATGGCATCAATACGATTGCCTGCTCACCTTAGCTTAGTCTGACAACCTTAGTCTCATGACTGGTGGAAACTTTTAGCATTGCTGCAGCTCTGGAAGCTAGGAACAGAAGCTGACCATAACCCACTGTGAAACATCATAACTCATCAGCTCTGAAGGACAGCTTAGATTGGCACAGTGCCATTGCCTAAATTTGGGAATATGGTCAAGACTTAAAATAGGAGTTTATATTCTCTTTGGGGATTACATATTCTTATCCTTTACCTTTTCCAGCTATTCAGTGGGAATGAGAAAAGATGTCAAGTTAGTAATAAAAGAAAAATAAAGTATTACTGAACACATGCTTATTCCTGGTAATATTGTGCCATTTATTTTAAAAACCAGGGGACTCATTTATGGTAGATTTAAATTACTAGAAACACGGGACTGAGTCAGCCCTCATTAAAATGAATGGGAGTCTTTCTATTAACTTCACTGGAGGCTGGAGCAGGCTATTAGGTGGTATATATGGTCCTTTTGAAAGACTTGGAAAGAAAAAAGGTGACAATTCCTTTCACTGTAAGTTCTTAAACAATTTTCCTATTACTTTAATGAAATGGGTCAATGCATCAAATGAAAGCATTTTTGTGAAAGCATGAACAATCTGAATTTAAGGATTGCAAGGTATTAGATAAATTCAGTGAAAAATTACTGTAGTAAACCTAGTGGTCTGAAATCAAACATGGTAAGGTGTTATTTCTCAGTTCTAATACTCACTCATTATTCAGTGCTGGTAAAGCTGTTTCTCATCTCCACTATATTAGCTGGGAAACACTGTCAGTTGTAGCTAATAATTTACTTCAAAGATAAGTTTAAAGTTAGGTTATGGAGAAGGTTATGAAGATTCGTGAGGGAATATTTCATCCTATGACAAAGACACTGTACTTAGCTGTGATTTATTCTATCAGACCTGAACACAGTTTTTGGACCAGGGTCAGGAAAGTCAAGTCCACAAGGCTGTCTTTCTACATTCATGCCACATACATCTCACTCATTTCCAAGCTTCTGCTGCTCGGAATCATCCTAAACTATTGTGGTTTATCTCTGCTTTACAGTTGTTCACAGGTTATTCCTTTTGGGGACTGAAATTAGGAGTGTCACAAAATGTAATATAAAAGACCCTTCTCTTCAAAGATTTACAGTTGAGACACCTCAAGGAAAATAAATATTTCTAGGGCATGATTAATCCCTGCCTAAAATATTTGTCCAAAATAGATGTTCAAAGTGTGTTTCTCTCCATTGACTATTTAGGGAGGTGGGGCTGACTAGTTCAGATGTAAGTATTTGCAGAGGTCTAAAGCTAAGCAAAATGAGTCTACATGTTTCTACACTTCTCTCTTTTCAAGGCATGCTCACTGAATCTATATGCTAAATGAAGGTTATCTCTTTAAATTAAAAGGTAATTTTTCAAGCAAATGAAAGCTTCATTATCATTAAGTGGGAAAAAAAAATTTTTGCTCTCAAAACTTTGTGGTTATGCGTCAACAATTGCCACTTGTGCTTCATACATAACAGCCAGTATCTCATCTGGTGTTGCTTAGGACTACGTTGTGCTCATTGTGTACCTTCCATATGTGTTTTTTAACAGCTCTCTGAGACCCTTTTGATGATCCTCAGAGAATGGTGTGACTGCTAATACCTTAAATACTGCAGTTTTCTTCTCCTGATTGTATTTTTATTGTTAAACATAGGTTCGCTGATTTGTCTTACTGTCCAAAGAATATAAAAAATAATTAAAAAAAAATCCTATGAGTCAATAAAACCAAAGGACTTGAAAGGAGATAATATTTGCTCGTGTACTTGGAACCATATTATGTCACACCTATGTTCAGAAGAATAAATCATTCTCCTTTCTTCATTGCACTAGTACTTGTAGTAAAAAGGTTTAAGTAAAAATATTGTTTAGCCATGTCTTCCTGCAATGAATTTTGGCAGCTTTTCTGACATATTCTCATACATGCACATATACACCTGCTCACACTCATACCACATGTGCAAGAAACTGTCAGCACCGGCATCATCTGCCTCTTGTGCTGCAGTGGCTGAGACAGCAGCTAAGAGATGTGGTTCTCCTTTCCTTGCTGCCTTATTGCTACTCTCAATCACAATACTTTGTAATGGTTCAAATCATTTTGTGACACAGACTCACTCTGCAGGAAGCTGTGATTTTTTGATGGTCAGGGATCATTTAAAACATTTTTTTCCTGAATGTCCTGAGGTCTATGTTGCCTTTGTCAAAAAGCAAAACAAAACAAAAAAATCACACACAAAGCTCTAACAAATGTTTTTTAAAGAAATAATCAATAAGAAATAAAAAGGTTTGGAAAGTGGAATTCTGAGAATTGAGTAGTTTTTTTTTTTTTATGTACTGTAGATGGGTGATATAATGTGATCTAATCTGGCCTTTGGGACAGTAACAGTTAAGAAAAAAATGAGCAGAGAAAGCAAGTACGTGTCCAGACACATCATTAAAGAAAAGTTGTATCAAAGTATTATATTACTTTCTATTAATCTTTGTCCCTCACTTTCTCCTCTATTAAGCCAGTCATTTTATGTTATCATATTGGAGTGAGGTGCAATAAATTCAAACTAATTAATGTATGTATATTTAGTTTTCTGACTTTTTTTCATTATTATTTTTCCTTGTTTTACATCAGTAAAATATGCTGGAACAGCAGATGAGAGTTTCCAGCTGTTTATCAAAATTTCTTTTGATTTCTGCCTCTTTCTTAATTTCCCTTGGAAGAGGCAGGAAAGAAATGAGCTTTCCATGAAAAAGCTATATTTGATTGCAGCCAGACTACAACATGAGATATTTTTCATGAACAAATGTCTCCTTTATGATAATTTTTAAAACTTCATTGAAGTCACATGTAACATAGCCACATCCTTCAGTAGATTTGAAATCCCTTGGCTGGGATTTAGGAGACTCACTTCTAATTCCTGCTCTGTCACTAACCCTGACAAAGCCATTTGACTACTTTGTACCTTTATTTATCTGCCCATTCACTTTCTTGTCTGCATAGATTGTAAGCTCTTCAAGATAAAGACATTTTTTACTATCTATTTTAATACGTTGCCAGTCAGGGCCTGCATATGTTCATTTCTGATAAACAATATGCCCTCTGTGATGACTTGATCCCTATTTCTTCTTGCCTTAGTTTGACATAAGTTCTAGCCAAATAAATTAAAAGAGTTTTCAACAGTTTCTGCTGGTATTGATTATTCTTTGTCAGGGCTCATACCACACTCTTTTCTTGGCAAAGACTATCCTCTTTCCAAGAGGGTAGAAGCTGTACTGGTGCAGCCCCACCTCACCAGGCCATTCTGCAATCTCAAGATAAACTGATATTATGTTCCTGCCACAGTTACAGGCACAGCGAGTTGGGATGTTTAGGCACTCCCTAAGTGCACCTGGAACTCTCCTACCCAGATACCAGAGCTGCACAGTCTGGAAGGTACTACAGTCGTATGGTTGGTGGGCAACACAAGAATTACCCAACATGAATTGTGATCAAGGTGGAAAAATACTCACTAAGGCCAATCATCTTGCAGTCCTATAAATATTGGTCCTAAGCACAGAGTCCCTTTGGCTTCCTGGGACTGCAGCTGGCTGTGACCTAGGATCTCCCCCCTAGGCGAAATGCCTCTTAGGGCAGACTCCTCAAGGTTCAATGATCGTCCGCTGAATATGCCGACATAGAGAATCATAATCATAGAATCATTAAGGTTGGAAAAGACCTCCAAGATCATCTGGTCCAACCATCCCCCTACCACCAATGTCACCCACTACACCATGTCCCTAAGCACCTAGCACCTCTCCTAGAGAAGAGTGAGTAATTCACTAGAGGCCTGACTTCTCAAGATTCAGTGATCGTCTGCTGAATACACCAAAGCAGAGGTGACTAATTCACCAAAAGAGGAGAAGTTCCTGAGTTTGCAACTGACTTTAGAAATCCCCAATACCTTGCTGTACAGAGATACCTTGCTGTAAGTTGTGTATGAACATTGTCATTTACAAATCTTTAACTCGTTGTTTTGATTGTAGCAAACACTATTGAATTATTGTGCTAAGTGGGCTAATGATTAACTGGTGATTAAGTGCTGCTAAGGAAAAAAATCGTACAATCTAATTTGTGATTTACCATAAAGGAATTAACAAATCTTAAATTGCTGCTAAATCAGACCTATGTAAAAATTTCATCTGTGACAGAAGCACAGTGGTTTCTCTGGAATTTTTGTGTATTATAAATCTGGGTGAGGTGATGCTTGAATATGCATTTGGATAAGCAAAGGGCCAATTCAGATCTTATAAGAGTTATCAAAAGTCTTTTTATCGAGTTTAGGCACTTTTAGGAGAGGAACATTGAGTGAAAAATCAGAATGTGGTAAGTTTCTTACATGAATTAATCATCTAAGTTCTGTGGAAATGGTGGGAGGGTGTTTAATAATGAAGCTTGATTTTACTTCTTTGCCACAGCTTTTCATTTCCAGTATTATTTTCAAGAAAATTGTTAGTTTCACATTGCAATCATCCACATTGATTTGAAACTTAATGGCCTATTTCTCTTTAGCAAAAACTCCATGGCGATTGTTTTAAGCTTTCATTTACTGAGCACATCACAGAGAAACAGAATAAGATATAAAAATTCACAGGAATAAATAGTGAGATGATCAATTACCATTTGTTGTTGGGGAATACGAGAGAATTGGAACATGTTGTAGAAGTCTTCTTTTCAGTGCATCAGTGAGACAGATGTTTTCTTTATTTTCATGTGCTTTTTCCATGAGTACTAATTATATTTTCCAAAGGTGACAAAATTAAAAAGGAAAAGGAGATGGGCTGTGAGAAGGGGAGAATTTTAAACCACAAATACAAAGATTATTTATGGTTGTCTAAGAACACCTAGTTCTTTATTTTATCTTTTAGTTTTATGCCCTCTGGATCAAAACACTAAAACTGCTTGACTCTCCTAATTTTCTCCTTAATGGGCTTTTTATTTCTATCTCACATTTATGTTTTTTAGAAATTCTACCCTACATTCTCCCCTATTTTAATTTTTGTAATTATTATTATTATATTGCAAGAAAATGAAAATCAATTGACTTGTGTGTTTTGTTTAATTACATTTCTATTATTACTTTTTGCATAGCTAACAGAGGAACAGAAAAGAAAAAGGGAAAATTTCTATTCACAGCTTACTGTGAGGAGATAGAATATGAAAGACTTGTGCATTTCATCTTCTGTCCTCATGAACACCGATTTCTTTCATAGGCCATGAATACTGCTGGTTTGCTCAAGCAGCTCTCTTTCCTTTTTCCGGTGTCTCTGACCCCAGAGCTTTTATGGAGATCTTGGAAATTTAAATGATTTATATGTGGTTACATTTGAAATTAATTTAAGAGTTGATAAGAGAAAAACTAGGGAAAATAGGCCAGGATGAAATAATAAGTGAGGGAGAATAAGAACTGGGCTCATAAAAAAAGAATTCAAAGAATTCAAAGAATCTAGAATCCACTGAGCCTCAGAGGTTGCCTAATATTATTTGCTTTGTCTGCTCTTTCTAGCAGTACATGATATGTTTGTGGTCTGAATTTTTAGAGAACACCTCTCAGTTTGAAAGCAAAGTTATTGTAACTGAAATGACGAAATGGACAATAAGGTCCCAATTCCTCAGGGAACTGATCTTCCCCATTCTAAAATACAAGAGTATAGCTGCCTCACTAACTTGTTCAGTCTTGGTATACCAAATTTAAACATTTCCTCACCATTTAAGAAATCTCTTGTGTATTATTGCACAAGTCAGGGACTGCACAAATAGTTGCGGAGTTTCATTTGCAAGGATTGTCATTGTTCATATCATTTTGCTGATGACACCAAGCTGAGTGGTGTGGTTGACACACTGAAGAAAAAGGATGCCATTCAGACAGACCTGGACAGCCTTATAGCTTATAGTGGCCTTCCAATACTTAAAGGGTGTCTACGGGAAAGACGGGGAAGAACTCTTTGTCAGAGAGTGTAGTGATAGAAAAAGGGGTAATGGTTTTAAGCTAAAACCAGGTAGATTTAGATTATACAATTGGAAGAAATTTTTTACTCTCCAGGTGGTGAGGCACTGGCACAGGTTGCCTAGAGAAGCTGTGGATGTCCCATCCCTGGAGGTGTTCAAGACCAGGCTGGATGGGGCTTTAAGCAACCTGCATGAAAACAATGTCTTTGAAGATGCTTCACAGGCCAAATAAAAAGAAACAGTAAAAGCCCAGAAAGAGTGTCTGACATGCACCTACTTTGGAATAGCAGGAAAGAGGATTCCCACTCAGAGCCTGTCAATTTGGATGTCACACATTTCAGGTTCCTGTGATCCCATTCTCCATTGCGGAGATGAGGGTTTGAACCACAAAAGTGTCTGGTAACATTCTTTCCTGTGGCTGATAGAGGGCTCCCAGGTGAAATCAAACAACTCTTCCCTGTGGACCTGTGTTAACCTCATGGTTACTTGGCCTCAAGGCCAAGTGCAAGGTCCTGCATCTGGGATGGGGCAACCCCAAGCACAAATACAGGCCGGGTGGTAAATGGATTGAGAGCAGTCCTGAGGACCTGGGGGTGCTGGCTGATGAGAAGCTCAACATTAGCTAGCAATGTGCACTTGCAGCCTCAAAAATCAACCATGTCCTGGGCTGCATCAAAAGAAACATATCCAGCAGGTCAAGGGAGGTGATTCTCCCCCTCTACTCTTCTCTTGTGAGACTGCAGCTGGAGCCCTGCATTCAGCTCTGGGGCCCCCAGCATATGAAGAACATGGAAGCACTAGAATGAGTCCAGAAGAGGGCCACAAGGATGATCAAAGTGCTAGAGACCCTCTCTTATGAAGACAGGCTGACGGAGTTGGAGTTGTTCAGCCTGGAGAAGAGAAGGCTCTGGGGAGATCTTATAGGCCTTCCAGTACCTAAAGGGGGCTTACAGGAAAGCTGAGGAGGGACTCTTTGTCAAGGAATGTAGTGATAGGACAAGGGGTAATGGTTTTAAGACTAAAAGAGGGTAAGGTTAGATTAGATATTAGGAAGAAATTCTTTACTCTGAGGGTGGTGAGGCACTGGAATAGGTTGCCCAGAGAAGCTGTGGATGCCCCATCCCTGGAAGTGTTCAAGGTCATGTTGGATGGGACTTTGACCAACCTCGTCTGGTGGGAGGTCTCCCTGCCCATGGCAGGAGGTTTGGAATTAAATGATCTTTAAAGTTCCTTCCAATCCAACCCATTATATGATTTTATGATTCTCCAAGAAAGCTGTGTGGAAACTATAATGTGGCTTTGCAAAGCTTTTTGGAAAATCAAGATCAGCTCAATATTACAGGCATGTTCCATGACTGACATTCATGCCCTGGCAACATCATTTAAAGGAGTGTTGAATGCGAAGAGTATGTTTTCTCCATTCTACCATATCTGGTCACATAATAGAGAGCATGATTTAGTCCAAGTCTTAGCAATTTTCATATTAATAGATTAGTTAACAGTGACGGACTTTCCTAAGAATTACTTTAAAGTTATAGCAAACCAAATAATAGATGTAACATCTAATCAGACACACACACAGTACATGGGAAGCTTGTTTAAATCAGAAACTAAACTTGAGAAGTGAAGCAATCTTTTATTAAAAACTGTAGCAGAACATAAATACTCTTCCAGATGAAAGAGAAAAATGAACATGTCTTAAATTATTGATATCTTAATAACCTTCAGGGAGCAACAAATAGTTCTTTATCATATACATATATTACACATCACATTGTAACAAATATAGAATTCTCTTTAGGGCTGACCTCTGAGCTAAGAGGGTATGTAACTGCTGACTGCATTGGCTGCTCTTAATATGTCCACTTTATTGAAATAATTGCAGTTTTTGAAGTCTTCAATGGAGTGGATCAGCTTTCAAATGCTTTATAAGCATAATGAGGCACATTTTTTCTTCTAAAACTTTACTGAATTTGTTGTACTTGGATATGTAATTATTACTGTTGATAAATTGCAATATTACCAATCATGGACTCATAGAGTGGCTTGGGACGTAAGGGACCTTAAAGACCATCTAGGTCCAAACCCCCTGCCATGGACACGGATGCCACCCACTAAATCAACATGCCCAGGGCCACATCCAAACTGGTTTTGAACACCTCAAGGGATGGGGCATTGTATTGTGTTTACGTGGCAAGGTTTTGGTAGTGAGGAGGGGCTGGAGGGGTGGCTTCTGCGAGTAGAATCTGGAAGCTGCCCCATGTCAGATCAGAGCCAGCTCCAGTCATCTCCAAAAGGGACCCAACACTGGCCAGAGCTGAGCCAAAAAGTGATGTTGTTTGTGCCTCTGTGAGAGCAGATTTAAGAGTGAAAAAAAAAAAAAAAAAAAAAAAAAAAAAAAACCTGCTGTGCAACTGGAGATGGGAGAGAGGAGTGAGAACCAGCCCTGCAGCCACTAGGGTCAGTGCAGAAGGAGGGCAGGAGGTGCTCCAGGCACGCAGCACAAGTTCCCCTGTGGCCTGTGGAGAGGCCCCTGGTGGAGCAGGTTGTCCCCCTGCAGCCCATGGGTCCCACACGGAGCAGATCTCCACGCTGCAGCCTGTGGAGGAGCCCCCGGTGGAGCAGGTGGATGTGGCCTGGAGAAGGCTGCGGCCCATGGAGAGCTGCCACAGGAGCAGGCCCCGGGCCGGAGCTGCAGCCTGTGGAGAGGAGCCCACGCAGGAGCAGGTGACCTGAGGAGAGCTGCTGTTTGTCTTCTTTACGTACTGAAAAGCTGCAAGAAAGCTGCTTTGTTGAACCTCATTAGGTTCATGTGAGTCCAATTCTCAAGCTTGTCCTAGTCCCTTTGGATGGCATCCCTTACTTCTGTTGTACTGACCACACCACTCAGCTTGGTGTCATCTGCAAACTTGCTGAGGGTACACTCAATCATGTCATTGATAAAGATATTAAATGCTGAATGTAAAATTGAATTAATTATTCTATTGCCTGTAATAGTTGCAGAGATTAGTTTATCAACACTTTTTGTGTGTGTGTGTGTGAAATGCTTAGATGAAATGTAGAGTTGATATGTACAAAACTTAGGGACAAACTGCAAATATAAACTATAAATGAAGTTTGAAATGTGCTTTTAGTTGAGTTATTCTGAAAACAATTATATGGAATATAAAATACAGAAAAGCAAAATCTTAGTTTTATAAATAAAATACTATATGCCTTACTATAGAAAAGTTCATTATTATTTTCTTCAATCTCATACATTACAATGCATTATGGTTTAAAGGAGACAGAGATGGTCAGTGGTGTCTTTTTGTGTTGTTTTTTTTTTTTAAATAAAAGATTTCAGAGCATTTTTTCCTTCTACTCTCCTGCTTGCTAGAAGTTACAACAAAGCTAAATATTGATATAGGAACATTTCTGTGGATAAAAATTCACTTTTGAGATCAGCTGTAGTTTTGAACTGTCTTTAACTTTTTACATTATTTCAGGGTGTGCTGTGAAAATTGGGGTGAGCATATCCTCCATCATTAAATGACAAATTTATTTCTCAGCACTTGTATTTTACCATTACAGAATGCCTACAGTTCAGAACAATCAAAAAGAAAGGTGCAGATTTTCCCAAGACTATTTCCACAATATTTTTGGAATTTCCTACTATATCAGGCATGTTACTCTGTGAAATTGTTACTTATGAGGCCTCATTTCCAGCACATTGAAATTTTGTTATATGAATTTATGTAAGTGCAAGTTCTTAATGCATTTCCTTCCATTGTTGGTGTGCTAAAATATAGCTTCTGGTATATTTCAGATGTGTTTGAGCTCATATTGTATTTCATATGCTTTATGTAATTTGCATGCAGCTTGTCCTTTCTATTTTCATAAGGGTTTTATGAACTTAATGTGTTTGAGATTTTTTTTTTTTTTTTTATTACTAGCAAAGTTGCAAATAGATACCAAAAAGTCTTTAGCTGGCCCAGAGAGCAGGTGGATAATTGCATATTCAGAGCATTTAGGCTCTTTTCCGTAGTAAACCTGGCTAAATAACAACCTCTTTCCCTGCAGAATGGGATTCTGTAGCCCTCTCTTTTTCTTCTGTAGTTTTTACTACTAAATTCCATAAACCCTAAGCCAAGGGTAGCACCTGGGACAGACTGCCCTGGGAATAGGGAAGTGGGACCTATGTCAACACATCACAGCCTTGTATCCTGTCCTCTTCCTTTTGCTAGCCCTGTGGTCATAATGGGTTAATTTTGTGTGATTTCAAGTCAGCTGTCCTGTCTGATGTACTGAGAGACAGTTTGCTGTTCATGTCTAGGGGGGGAAAGGTAGTGCCACTTCAGCCATTGTTGTCTTCAGAGAATCACAGTTGACTGCTTCAGAACAAGACCTAGTGTTGGTTTTGTATCTGTCTCCTGTTGATGACAGGACTGTCAAGCTTTCCGTAGTGACATTCAAAGTGCATCATGGAATGCTATAGTTTGGGAACATCTCTCTCTCTCTTTTTTTTTTTTCTTTACCTATCTCCTTTATTAATTACAGTATGAATAGAGAGAAAAATCACTTTATATTTAATCACTTATTCCAAAATGTTCATTACATGAACCCTTTTTGCTAAGGACTCTGTTTTCACTGCTCATCCGAACGTGTGACATTTCAACCTTTAAAACATTCTGTCGCTTTACTATCAGAATAGAAATAATCAATTATTCTTTTGAATCTAGAGTGCATGCGCTTCTTTGATCCATAATACTGTGAATGTGGAAAGGCAGCAATCCTCTGGATGTCCCTATAGATACATATCTCAGTGAAAAGCTCTTAGTGGCAACCTCTGATGGATAAGGTAGTGACTACTGTTTAGCCTGGAAGGAGCAGGGAGCTCTTTGTTGCAAATATTAACTTTTTTTCCCCTCCTTTCATACTTGACAACTCTTTTTCATATATTTTCTTATTAGGGAGTACATCACTGCTGCACATAAATAATTAATATGTCATTTTAATAATTCAATATAGAAAATTCAATATAAACATTTAGAATTAATGCAGCTATTTTTCAGTGCAACACTCACTTGTGTATTGCAGAATATTAGAAAAACTTAATATGCTGGTGTTTACTCAGGAAAAGACTTTTGATATTTTATTATCTGTTAAAGCAGAAAGAAAAAAAAAGAAAAGAAAAATTGAAGATGGTATAATTGTTATAGCAAACTAATCCTAATGTTATCATGTTCCATCACAAGAATTTCAGAAGCACTTCATTAATTATAATTAGCAAATGGAAGAAGCACTTAAATCAGAAGAGCATAGAAAAAAAAATGATGTTAGTGAGCTGTAGTTATGGAGGGTATGTTGACGCTGGATTTTCATCTGGAAGTTTGGTTAGATCAGCTGAAGAAATGAGAATGGAAATATCCCCCAGGTGAGTCACTAGAACACTTTGTACCTTTAGGGCAGGATTTTATATTGCAACTACTGTGCTATGGATGCCAAGAAGGGTCTATATTTAGTTTATATTAGCCTAGGATCTTGGCCATTGGTAAGCAGCCAGGAAAGCTGACACAGTCCCCTTTGACTTAGTTCACCATAAATAATGGAGTGCATTAGCCACTGGTATATGCTCATCAGCAGCCACAGGGTTGGGAAGGAATTCTGACATGCAGAGGGTAAGGAGCTGCAGACAAGGGACAGGCTTTCAGCAGATGCCTTCAGGACACAGGCCGCTGGAAGAAGATCTTAGAAAAGTGCAAGAGACTCTGATTCTACTCTTTGATCTCGATAGACCAGTTTTCCCCCTCTTTTTACACCAGGAGTCCCAAATTAGACAAAAATTTAGCATCACCTTGCTTTGATGCATACCCACAGTGTTAACACCATACATTGGAAAGAGGAGTTACACCTCAGAGTAAGTTGGAGTTGGTAGTGTGATGATGAGTAAAGTATCCTGAAGCTCAGTTGAACTTCATTGTTGATGTCAGCCTTTACCAGTGTGTCCAAAATAAAAAATTTCAGTCTGTCTAAAGCGTTGTATATGCAGTCAGAAAGCATACGGAAAATAGTCATTTTCAATAATAATAATAAAGCCTGGCTTCATCCATTGCAAAAATTTAGATTAATGAAACCTGAATGTTAATAAGTTGAGTGATACTCCAAAAGCATAATGACTGTGGCAATTGAATGACACGTAATTGTCCACTTTAATCCTATTACATCTCAGGCAATAATCCTGCAGATACAGAAATAGCAAATGGAAATCATAAACATATCACTCTGATTTTTTTTTCCACTACTGGCTTATTTCAAAATTAAAGGTCTAGCACTTCATGTGCCTATAAAACACATCTTAATTTGTTACCTTTTAAGACTGCAGCACAATTCATTTAGCTGTGATCTTTCGACACTTCCTAGTTATTATGTGCTTGTGCCATCCCCAGACAGGGCATAATGCTGCAGTATACCATTCTGGTAATTCAGAGAATAGCATTTTTCTCTTTCAGCTGGCACTGATAATAAACCATTAGGTAATGTAACATGGTAATAGAAGTATCACCTTTAAGATTTGCCACAAAATGTATTTCTTGACTCTGTTATCACTAAGGAGACAAAACTCTTTCATGGCTTGCAAAACTCCACTAGAGCTCTGCTTCTGGATATGTGATTCTACCTAGGTCCATCTGCTAGGCTTCTCTTTTTGCATTGAGTTATTTCAACAAGTCATTTAGGCTCTTTTCTTATTTCTTCAACATTTTCTTCTTTCTCAGTAAATTTGCAAGTAACTTCACAGAAGTTATTTCCTACCTGCCATTTGATTCCTACTCGTCATTCAATATTGACAATGATCAGAATTTTGCATTCTAACAAAGATGATAAGCAAAATCTTGGGAGATTTTAGAGGAGACCTAAGGTAAAAAACAGATTCTTCAGAAGTTTAAGATGTGAAGAAAGTATGTTTTTGGCTTTTATTGCCTGAAGAATCTGGTTAATAGGCTGCATATAACAACAACAAAAAAAAAAAACAATGCATATCAGTTCATCAGTTAATCTCTCTCTGATAAGAACAACAGCCAAAAGAAATGGCAGGAAAAAAAAATATGTAGGAATGGGAAAAGTCTGAATATGAGACAAAATAATTTCACTTATGTAAGATCAGATGTAATGAATTGAGATATTTCATGTGTTGTTTGAAGTAGTTTAGTCACACTACATATACCAAAAGTATCCAAAAAAAAACAAAGAAGGATCCACTTATAATCAAAACTCTGAAGGAAATTGTGTAAATATAAAATACATTTTTTTTGGTGAGAACTTCATTCTTAAGAAGATCAGGTTAAAAATTACAAAATACTCAACTTCTTACTGAAAATTACTGGAATTATATGTATAGAAAAAATCTAATTACTAGAGAAATTTGATGTGACATTGTTGAAGCAATTAGAAGGAAGTCATCATGTTTTGTATGTGCAGTCAGATGAGAAAGAAACCGAAGTCAATTATTTAAGCATATGTGAAAAAAAGAACACTTCTTAGTAGATCATGGGGAAAAGGCACAGAAGAGTGAATGGAACTGGAGATTTAGGGTTAAGTTCAGAAGGTTGATAATGAGCAGCTGTGGAGATGAATCCACTTGAGTCAAAAATGGACAATATGAATATTAAATGCTACACACAAATTTACAAGCACTGAATTTTCCTATCATTTCTTATTTACCCTGTTTTAGGTTTTTTTTTCTGTTTGAAAAATGCCAATAAATAGAAAAAAAATACATAAAAAGCAGGCTTCATAATATATACCCTTGCTTTTTGTCTTTTGTAATGACAAAGCTCTCTAGTATTGTGCTTTCAGCTTTTACAAACATCTTCTATTACACCAGAGCTTACATGAAATCTCAACTAGATGTTATGGGAACTTCATCTTCGGTTTCATCCCAACATATCAAATATCTTTGCAAAGTCAATGAAGGAGAAAATGATTTCTCTATAGAAATATTTTGAAAATCCTCCTGGATAGAAGATGGTATGCACTTCTGTGATATATTAAAACTCTCCTTTAAATGACCAGTTTTTAATCTTTTGTCTTTCAAATTTCTTTTCAGGAACAAAGATATGTGAATCTGGAGTAGAGTTATTTGATAGTCATGACCTCACCATGTGTTCAGAGTAAATCATGGGAAAGCTGCTTGGAATGTAAATGTTGTCCAGCTGGACTAGCATCTCACCCAGCCTTCTTTTATGGTTTAATTCTTTGCTAAGCTTTGCTTTCATGTTCATTTTTTTTTCACTACTTTTTGTGCAAACTGACATCCTCCTGATGTTATTTCTTTCCTGGACAGGAAACAAAAATTCTCACATATTAATGCTCTTACTGCTGCTGTTATTAACAACATTGTAATTGTTATTTGAAAATCCTATCAATTAATTCACACATAATCAAGGTGTGCAGGACACTGTGCAAATATTTGTGCATAATATTTTACACAACTTGAAAGCCTGCAAAGTTGCCAGCTGCCTATGACCTCAGAGTTCTGGGGGAATTCCTTAGACAAAGGAATAACCCAAACCATTGCCATAACAATATTTTTCCTATCCTTCTAGACCTACAAAGACTGATTGCTTGGCCACTTGCACCATATAGAAGGGCTCAGTAAAAGCTCATTGTTTTCTCATACACTGCATGTGGACGTTTATTTATCCTTTTCACAAGCTATGAATAATTCTGCAGCAGGACTGTGTGCTCTATTCCTCCCTCATGTCACTGTTGCGATGCCAATTGACATTACCTACTAGAAAACAAAACTATTTTCCCTCTACTGCACAACTAGGGAGTTTTCTCATGTTTCATCTCAGCAACCCCAGGATTCCACTGAGCAATTGGGTGCATAGTGCATTGACTGTATTACTTTCACCATACTGATTCTCAATCAGTAAGGCTAATCAGCCTCAATCTCACATTTGTCAAAGTTTTGTAGAGTGAGTAGAGACAGCCCTGCATTTCTGTCATCATATTCAGAGGGCTCCCACAGAAGATATTTGCCAAGAGTTATGACAGTCTCTTCCTTTGTTTCATAATTGCTTCCCCTTGCTGGGGCAGGAAATATTTAATATATATAGTACATATAATAATAGTTAGCTATATTATGAGCTTAATTCTCAGTCTAGGTAAACTGAATATCACCATTCATTTCAGCTGGTCTACATTGTCTTACATTCATGCCAGAGTTGAACCTGGGCTAGAATTTGCTAACATGGTGCAAAAAATCTTCCTTTCATATGAGAATGTTACCTTTCTTTCATTGCTTCTGGAGTTCTCTTTCTCGGTATTGAATGTTGCTGATCCATTATAGCTTTTTCTTGTCCAAGCACGTCTGTTATGGCAAATATGATGCTTGATTACTCTGCTTTGTTTTTTCCAGGCACTGATCTCATTATGAAGAAGACAAGCTACTGCTTCATGGTGACATTATTAAATGAGAACATAATGGCAAGAGTAGTTAGTCATGTCACACTGTAGAGAGAACTCGAGGAAAAGTTGTGCTTAGCAGTGACAATGAATGATTAAATATTTACCATATCATGAGTAAGAAAACAATATTTCTGGTGCCAAGACTTACTGCTTAAAGTTAAAAAAAAATATTTTTGGTACAGCAAAAATATTGCCCTGCCAATGCACTTGTATTGCTCTACTTGTTAAATAAATGTAAGATTTTAAATTGGCTCGTAATGGAGGATAAAAATAAAATAATCTTGCTTCAATCACAAGAATAATTACAATACCAGGAAAAAAATCCCCCCCTTCCCCCTTTTTTTTTTTTTTCCAAGCACTATATTTATTCTATGATATATTAAAGTGTCATGGGAGCCAGCACTTCCTCTGGTCTAATCTGGTCAGAAATGTGTTGATTTGAAAAGGATCACCGTTATCATTGAAAAGAAAAATGTCAAGAATTCAAATAATAGTGAATTGATGTAACTTGAGCCAAAAAGTCAGAACAATGCTGGTTTCAGTGTACATTAAAAATCATGAAAATAAGCATACTTTTCAATGGAAATATATTAAACAAATCTCTAAAGTATGAAAGCCATGAAAAATGAAATATACATACCTTGTGCAATTTTTTATTTTATTTTATTTTTTAATTTTCCAGAAACAAACAGATTGATTTTTAAAAGAGATTAAAGTATATTTAAACTGGTCAGCCACCGATGCAAACTAAGGCACAGCTCTTAACTATACCCTTTGAGCCCGCTTATACCAAGAACAAAGGCACTGCATTGCTACAGAGAACCTCCAAAGCACACCTGAACTGTTCTTGTTGAACAATGTTTAGTCCTCCTGAATAGAGAGAGCTTCTCTTGATATATTCAGTCCAAATGACCTTGATTTGTAGGTCAAGATTTATAGCTGTGAACCAGGATCTGCAGCTCAGAAAGAAAATGTGCTAATCAGAGTGGCTTTGCTGTGCCCCAGGCAGAGGTTAACATATGCGGCAGACATGCAGGGTCTGTGCCAATAAATACCCGGGTAGTTCCAGCACCTACAACATCCTTTTGTTAGGCTTCCATATTAATGGCCACCCCCATAAGACTCAACGCCAGCAGGAGCTGGAGAAAAAATGTATTTTCCAGCTCTATAGGCTGCAATGAGGTGCCTCACAGCTTAGACAGCAAAGGTATGTGATAGATACAGTGCAGCTCTGTTGCAACACAGTAAACAGACAGCATTTCTTGGTAGTAATGACCCTTGTTCCTGCAATCAGAGCCCCGCAGACATGCTGCAGCATGGATGACATGGTGGAAGATATCTGACATGGAGACAGAATCATCTACAAAGTGATGCTGGAAGGCTCAGAATCCAGCTCTCTGTGTATGAGGCAGGGCCAGTTAACCTGCCCTTCCTCTCCATCCCTTAGATGTCTGGCTGGAATATATTTCAAAAACTTCGAACTTCAAATAACGGTGATCCAACAATACTCCTAAGAAACCTGCTGTGCTAAGGTATCACCCTTCAATATTTCTTTTTTCTAGATTGTTAACTTAAATCTTCCTTGTCCTCATTTAAACCTGTTACTTCTTGCCCAGCTAGCAGGAACTATTTAGGATGGTTTATTCCCTTCCACTCTGAGGTCATTTTTGTATATTTGAAAACTGTTATACAGATATACAATACAATATAAATTTCCCCCTCTAGAATACATAAGTCTTGTTCAGCCACAATTTGTCTGCAGGTTATATATCCAAGAGCTGTGATCATTCTCATTGTTCTCTAATCTTTATCCAAGCAGTCTACACTTGAAGTATATGCCCAAAGTTAAGCACAGGACTCCAGCTATTGCCTTATCACAGCTAAACAAAGCAAGAAAATCACTTCATGTGACAGTGCTGTTTCAGATTCAAGTATAAATGTTAGACTTGCAATAGTAAATCTATTACATTTCTCTTCAGTTTGGGAAACACTATTACACCCTGACCTGATATTGCTGAGCTTCTACATTAATTAATAATTTTACCACCTGTATTTTTGCTGTTGCTTATTCTTCTCAAAGTATAGAAATTTATTATTGAATTGTATCTCAAATATTCCAAATTATTTCTCTAATTTGTCAAAGTCATTTGAACTAAAGTCCAGACTTACAATATCCTTGCAACCTCATTAACCTGGATAAAATTAAAAAAAAAAAATAATAAAAGCACTCTATGTTCCATCACCCAAGTCATTTGATGAACATATAGAATAGTATTGGAAACACAGCAGAACTGCGAGGAATGTCTTTTGATATGTTTTCCATTTTGACAGAACACTGATTATTATTCTCCCACTAGCATTATCTAACCCATTGACACTTATCGTGTTTAGTTTCCTTTAGTCAACATCTTCCTGTCTTGCCTAAGTGATGATGTGTGGCAAGATCTCTGACATCTTCTGCCTCTTCTTTAAGCAGACTGAAAAAACTTATTTATGACTGTAAGAGGCAGTCTTCTTCAGAGAGGTGTGTTCTTGCTTTACTGTGGAAAACACAGAAGCTTCATGAGCTATTGCTTGATATGAAAATTAGCCTACAAGACTTCTGTATATTTGGCCTGTGACACAGAATTGATACACTAATGTTACTGAAGGGTTAAAGAGACTAAAGGCATGCCACATGGGTTTGCAACATCACCATTGAAGTCATCTCTCTCAACATGTAGAAGGAGATTTCAAGCACTCCGCAAGTCTTGTGTACCCTGAACTGTTCATCATACATGAACAACATGCATTTTTTGCAATTTTACACACTGGAGGAACTTATTCCTCCAGAAATAGCTACTGCCATTACAACAGACAGGTTTCTTTCACTGACTCAGTTAAGATGCAGTCATTTGTCTCATCCTGAATTTATCTGTTATTGTCAGTAAACTATTTTTCTTCTTTTTATTTATTCTTTTTATTTGTTGCAAATATTCAAAGTGCAGCATGGATAATCAAGTAAGTTCAAGAAAAAAAAGATTATTCATATGCAAATGAATTCAAAATTTGTTGCTCCAGACAACATTGTTTTCTTGATTTTAATGTTTGCAATGATTTGTTTGCAATAATGAGGTAGTGTTAAGATTTTTTTCTTCTCTAATGCTACATACTTTTAAAAAGACAAATAGGCTTTAAAAATAAAGAAAACAAGCAGTAAAGAAAAAAAATACAGAAATTGAAATAATGTACGCTTTAATAATAGCCTTTCTTTTTGTGATGCTATTCATGCCATATTTAGACCAGATGGACTGTTTTAGTAATGGATTCGGTTAGAGCTCCAAGTTACAAAACCAACGGCAGAAATTCAGGTCATCCATTATGCAGTGCACGTGTATGACCACCCAAATAAAAGTATAAGTGACAGTTGTTGTAGGATGTCAAAACAATGATCTGAACCTTTCCTGCAGTAAAGACACCACTAGACAGACATGCATCCTTCTGATTCTGAAGTTGAAAGACAGTAGTAATGGATACAAAAATTTCATTATTTTAGTTTTGCTCAATGAAGCTTTAGAAATGTGAGTGCCCAAGAGTGAACAAATTCCCTTGTCATAAATAAAGTGACAGAAAATATGAACTTAAAGAGTGCAATATATATGTATGTACATACATATATTCTCAAGGCTCTGAAGTCCTCCCAGTTGGGGTGGAAATGGAGCTGGACACAGGTTTAGCACATTACCTGCTGGAATTCTTCAACAAGTGAACAAGATTGGGAAAGAGGAAAAATCTCAATGGATTAATGAAAGAGATATTAACATAGGATTTGCTCTTAGGTATAATTTTGCACTCATTACTCTAATGATCAGTGCTGAATCAGTGATTGTGACTTTTAATAGAAATCATGTTCAATAAATACTTTGAAACAGTAGGGCACATTCAGAGTACACAAAAACCTGTTCAATGGGAGCTCAGGATGATGTTAAGCATCAGCTACTGAATCTTGTTTTTCGGTTACTGTCTTTGGTTAACTTTCATCCAAATATTTTAGGAGAGATGGACAAGGAGTTCTCTGGCTCCTTCAAGCTGATTTTCATCGAGTTTTGAAACAGCAAGAGTCTGGCAGCTAATGCTGGAGTCCTGTACTGTGTAGACAGGGGTTTGGTGGCATGATCTCAACTGTCAGTCCTAAGCACAATAATGTCATAACTGTTAACATATTAATAAACTAGCTGTTTAAAGTTAACTTTAAAAGGGTATATCTAAAATTCTTGAATGAACTTGTTACTACTCTTTAAGTTTGGTTTAACAAAAGGGTCAGTTTTGAACACTTAGGCTTCCAAAAAGTATTTAAACTGACAGCAATAACCATTTTTGCTAAGAATCCAGAATCCACCTAGAATGGTTTAGAACCAAAGTAACGACTATGTCTCAAGATGCTACTGTAAGTGAGTGAGTATCTCTGAATGCGTTTATCAGGATCTTTTAGAGATTGGTCCTTGGCTTCATGTATTTTACCTTGCATTGCTAACTTGGAAGAAAATCTCAAATTGCTGCTAACAAGGTTCACAAAAGGCACAAGTAATGATAATGGTAAGTAATGTTGAGTATAGGTTTCCCAAAATAAACAAACCATAATCATTACTTGACAAATTGGTCTGTGAAAAATTAATTTGAGCTTCAATAAAATCAGCTGCAAAGTTACCCATTTAGGAAGGTAGAATACAGAACCTGCTTACAGCTTGGGTAGCTCTATCTACATTAAAAATGGCTTTGAAAAAGGTTTTCTGAGACTATAGCAGATAATCTGCTGAACGTTGTCTCCAGCACAATTATTTGGCCAAAGAACTAATGAAATCTTGGTCATAAATTTAGGAGTTTATCAAAAAGAAAGTTACAAGCAGTGATCCAATCACCTTATAAATATCTGCATGTGAAACAAATCTGATAACAAAGGAGGCATATCTGTCCTACAGAGACATGTGTAAGAAGATACAGTTGCTTGAAATAAAACCTAAAGAAGCTTAGTCAATAAGGAGAGCAAACATTATTAACAAAAAAGACATTAATCATTGGTACAGTTTAACAAGAACTGTGGTAGATAGCTTCTCCATCACTGGAAATTTAAAAATTGCTGGCTAGTCCCCTAGTTTGTGCTGCAAGCAGAAGTTAATGAGGAAAATTCAGTTTCCTATTTTATGGGAGCATTCAGGTTATAGTGATCTTGTCTGTCTTTGCCTTATACAAATATATAATGCAACTTTATAAATGCAGAAGTCTATCATTATGCTCCAGATTTTCATTTTTATACCAGACATTGAGAACTCAGTACTCTGCTGTGCAAAAACAAACAAACAAAAAACATGTTGCATTCAGCTCACACAGCTGAACAATACAAAAAGGCATTATTTTGTTTTTGTCTGGTTTTGATGTTGTCTTGATGTAATGCAAACATGACTGTAACTAAAATATCTCCATTCTTAATTGATGGGAAAATGTATCTTCCTATTAAAATACTAGAGTTCAATAATGGTCTTTGCTGCTGAACTTACACATTAACATACAGCCATGGCACAAGCTGTTCATAACAAATGTTTGGAAACATACATTCTGATATTTCACTTGGGGCTGTGAACAAGAGTATAGTTCTCTTAAGTTTTATTACATACAGGAGCAGCAACTGGTAAAAAATTTAGTGTATTGACTTTCCTTTGCAAATATCAGTGAACCGGGATCTTTCTTGTTAATAATATTAATGCTGTGTTAAACTTGTGTATCTATTTAGAACATGATCACATTGTGAGCTAACTACTATGGCAGTAGTCTATAGTAAGTGACACTAGAGACATATTTCATCTGAGACAATAATAAGGGTTGGGATAAATGAATTAAAAGAATTGCACTGTCAGCAGTTCATAAGCATATTTTTGGAAACTTTTTAAAAATTCATCTCCTTTTCTTCCAGAAAGTTTTCTTATAGGGTAGGCTAACTTGCACTGCTGATCAGTGATGTTATGGCTATGAGATATTTCCACTCTGTCTATGGAATTTATATGTCTATTCTTAGAAATATTATTTGCTAACGTGATGCCATGACAAGAAGTGACCCTGTGTGATTAGCCTTTCAGAAAAGCAGTGAGTGAAGGAGTCTGGGAGCTTGCTTTCATGGTCTATCATGCCAGAAA
This sequence comes from Cygnus olor, assembly GCF_009769625.2. Classification (NCBI taxonomy): domain Eukaryota; kingdom Metazoa; phylum Chordata; class Aves; order Anseriformes; family Anatidae; genus Cygnus; species Cygnus olor. Next base: position 11,872,430 of record NC_049169.1, on the reverse strand, counting down.
GCTCAGTGGCAAACTCCTTCCAAGGGACAAGCAACTTGCATCATTTAGAAATTGCCTTCTGCTAGTTCTAGCTGAAGACTCAGAGCAAACAAAAGAGGTAGTAATACTCAATTGCCTTCTCCCTGAATGCATTACGAATACAGACAGCTATGATCCAGAATGTGAATCACATAAATATCACCCAGATTGTACCACGTGGTGTCGACAAGTTATAGTACCTTTGTCATCATTTAAAACATGCAATTTATCCTAAACTGTAGAGGATATTTCTGAATGTATCACTGCAAATTAATACTAGGAGGTATTCTTCAGCAGTCTGAAAATTCATAAGACTTTTCTATTGAGAATGAAAAAGACAGCTACCATGCTAACAGATAAATACATGTGCAGTCTGCCAGAAGCTGCCTGAATATATGTAAATATATGATGATTAGCCAGTGTTCGTGGTACAACATTTTCAAGAGGTAGTAAGGCATTTTTTTCATCTGATTAAGCAGTGAATATGCAATAGTAAAAGGTCAACTCAATGTGAGTCTGTCACATGATGTTCTAACAGCATCATGCCGATTTAAGAGGGTAGGTATCATTTAAAGTAGAAACTCATTTTCTCAGCAATCATTTTCCCTAATGTCTCACAACACAAGAGACCCATTCAGGGAGTAGACAGAAATGTAAGTCATGACTTCAAGGCAGTTTTCATTTCAGACAGGGTGAAATACTGAGAAAAGTCTGATCAGGTACTTTCAATCTCTGTGCTGACAGCCTGAGTGACCTTGAAACAGCACAGGGTGAAGTGCATGTAACAAAGGGCTATTTGACAAAGCATACCTGCCTTTGAGTTTGAATTTTGTATTTAAACATTATTACTTTCATTTTGTAGGTGAGGAAGCTTAGGCAAGCAAGTGACATGGCTACAATCACCCAATGACTTACACAGGCTAAAAAGCCTGCAAAAAAAATCTTCACTGTCAAATATCTGCCAAGACTGCATAATTATGAGTTCTCAGTATCACTTCTTCATCTGCAACTTGCATAGAAAGTGCCTACCTGCCTGAAAAGGGAGTCTTCTGTAGTGTAGCCATTTTATTGTAGATAGCTGCAGTTTAAAACAAAGGGTATGATGGACAAGACTGAAGTCCTTTCAGTCCCCTCTACCAGTGGACACGTTTCTCAGAGCTGCCCTCCAGGAACTGCCTGGCCTATCTGTCCTAATGCACCCTGCCTCAGCTCCTTCAGAGTCCATTCATGTCATTAAAATTCTAGCCAGACAGTCCCTATAGTAAGATATAGCTGCCTGATATTGGAAAGGCATTGTTCATATCAGCAGTTCTCGCAGGGATGGGCTTAAACATGCAACTTCTGTCTTCTGGAATCAGGGTGTTAATAAAAAGAAAGCACATTTTGCACATCCTGCTCAAAGTCAGTAAAGAGAATTACAGTGGAGTTCTATGCAGTTGGCTCCACCGTTAAGCTGAGCTCTGTGTATATGTGCAATGCAGTAGTGCAGTTTTAATGAGAACCCCCTGAAAGTTATTACTGAGAAGCAAAGTATTGCTATGCAGTTTTATTGCCAGATCATAGAATTCATCTTCTCTCCCTTGGCCTGAGCTAAGCACAAAGTAGAAGAAGCCAAAAAAACCCTTTTCGTTCCAGCAGTGCCTTTGGAATGGCTTTCCTGCCTTGAAGGTTTGCAGTTTTAACTCTCGATCAATTTCTATGTCTTTCTGATTTAGGTGGTCCACATCCATGTGTCTGTTCTACTGGTACAGGAGTTTTTCCTTCCGTACCTCCCCCACCACAGCAACACCCTGGCTGGTTGCCAGCTCCTTTAGCTGATTTGGTCACTGCAGCATGTGATTTGCATTGTCAATTCTGCAGTATGAAGAAAATTTATGTGCTCAGATCACTGCTGGGGCAGTCATGGCTGTTGCTCCAACAATTTAGACTTAACCACTCAGGTTTTGTTTCTTAAGATGCTGTCACACAGCAGAAATCAGCATCATTGTCTGCAGTGGCAACTGATGGAGGACGAGGGGGAGGCTGGCAGGAGATGCAGCTGATGAAGAGCCCAGAATGAAGAAAGGAAAATTTGACAAAATTGATTAGGAAGAAAGGATGCAGATGCTGCTCTTTTGATTAATGAAGTAAAAGCTGTTAAGAGATGCTCTAGTTAAGACTGCTGAACTTCCCCAGCAAATCACATACTCAGCAACTCAGTATGTCTAGTATGAGCATAACATGGACAGCTTTTCTAATGCTAGGCAGGAGTAAAAGGCCAATAAAAGGGCATTGCTCTGCTCAGGTTACTGACTGCTGACCTCACTTTCAACCTCAGTTCTTCACCTTGGGATAGGGCTTTGGGGTCTCTCAATGTCTGTGTCTTCAGCAGTTCTGGTGGAGTGTCTTCCCAGGGAATATGCATAAATCCACTGAATTCTTGTCCTCCCTCTGGAATTGACTCACTGCATGTTCTGGAGCAAATAATACAATCTCTGTTTCAGTCTCCCCCATGTCATTATCATTACCACGGTTTATTGGCATATACTCTTCATTCACAGAGGTATTGTGGCGAATCGTTAATTAATATTTGAACAGAATTCCAGTAATATCCAATGCAATCTAAATATGAAATATTTAACATTCCAATAGAAATAAGAGGGACATGCAGTATAAGGAATTTGCTGTGGCAAGAATCTATTTCATGAGCTATGTCTCCCTTTTCTGAAGCACTGCAGTTGTGGCCAGATAATCAACTACTGTAATTAAGTATGATGATTAAGTACCAGAGAGAAATCTGGCCCAGATCCCTTGTTTTTGAAGATAATTTGCTAAGAAAAGAATTGATCCTTTGTGCAACATTTAGTTTTTTTCTGTGTTCCCTAAAACCTTCCAATATCTCTGTGTTCCTAACATATCCCATAAAGAATGCTCAGCTTCTGCACATGATCTCTGTTTTCCAGCTGTCAGATTTGAAGCTGTAAATGTGTTGAATGATGAGCTGACATAGATGTCTATACTGCTACCTAGTAGTCCAGATTTTCCACTGTAGGGGTGCTGATTTGAAATTTCCCCCTCTGTAGAGCTACAACTTCCAATGAAATTTATGAGAAATTATTTTTAGGCCATAGGCTTCAATGTCAAATTTGGTTGAAATTGGCCAATTGTTTCAAAAATCCTCAGGAGCTCACAGATGGGTTGGCTAGAAACATTGAAGCAAGCATCTCTGGGATCATCAGTCCCTTGCTATATGTCCTGCTATATCAAGGAAAAGGAATGAGTGCTCTTTTTTTTTTTTTTTTTTCTCTCTCTGAAAGTTAATTTTTATGAACCATATTGTTATTTTCTCTTAAGCAATTTTTAATAAAACAGAGTGTGACTAAGCCCCCTTTCCCTTTTAAGACAGTACAATCTGAATTAGAGTTTTCTTGTACATCCAGTAGCCCTCTAATCACAGGGCGTTACTGCAAAACAGGAAAGTGTACTTGACACA